>NC_069505.1:206012917-206030417 GCF_027579735.1 Bombina bombina | reverse complement strand
ACGTATACTAGTCTGTGATTAGCTGAGGTCTATCACATGATACAGGGGGCTGTAAATAAATAAATACATTTGCCAGAAAACAAAATCTACTGCTTTGGTGAAATTTATAGTAAGTGTTATTGTAATGTCTTTTTATTATGCACTTGTTAACAATGCACTTCTACTGTATTTAGTGGACCTTTAAAGGGACACTGAACCCAATTTTTTTCTTTCGTGATTCAGATAGATCATGCAATTTCAAGCAACTTTCTAATTTACTCCTATCATCAATTTTTCTTCGTTCTCTTGCTATCTTTATTTGAAAAAGAAGAGATCTAAGCTGGACAGCACATTTTTATTGGTGGATGAATTTATCCATCAATCAGCAAGGAAAACCCAGGTTGTTTACCAAAAATGGGCCAGCATCTAAACTTACATTCTTGTATTTCAAATAAAGATACCAAGAGAATAAAGAAAACGTGAGTAAATTAGAAAGTTGCTTAAAATGTAATGCTCTATCTGAATCATGAAAGAAAAAATTTGGGTTCAGTGTCCCTTTAGGATATAGATATATAACATAATTTATGTAAGAACTTACCTGATAAATTCATTTCTTTCATATTAGCAAGAGTCCATGAGCTAGTGACGTATGGGATATACATTCCTACCAGGAGGGGCAAAGTTTCCCAAACCTCAAAATGCCTATAAATACACCCCTCACCACACCCACAATTCAGTTTAACGAATACCCAAGAAGTGGGGTGATAAAAAAGTGCGAAAGCATATAAAATAAGGAATTGGAATAATTGTGCTTTATACAAAAATCATAACCACCACAAAAAAAGGGCGGGCCTCATGGACTCTTGCTAATATGAAAGAAATGAATTTATCAGGTAAGTTCTTACATAAATTATGTTTTCTTTCATGTAATTAGCAAGCGTCCATGAGCTAGTGACGTATGGGATAATGACTACCCAAGATGTGGATCTTTCCACACAAGAGTCACTAGAGAGGGAGGGATAAAATAAAGACAGCCAATTCCTGCTGAAAATAATCCACACCCAAAAATAAAGTTTAATGAAAAACATAAGCAGAAGATTCAAACTGAAACTGCTGCCTGAAGTACTTTTCTACCAAAAACTGCTTCAGAAGAAGAAAATACATCAAAATGGTAGAATTTAGTAAAAGTATGCAAAGAGGACCAAGTTGCTGCTTTGCAAATCTGGTCAACCGAAGCTTCATTCCTAAACGCCCAGGAAGTAGAAACTGACCTAGTAGAATGAGCTGTAATTCTTTGAGGCGGAGTTTTACCCGACTCAACATAGGCAAGATGAATTAAAGATTTCAACCAAGATGCCAAAGAAATGGCAGAAGCTTTCTGGCCTTTTCTAGAACCGGAAAAGATAACAAATAAACTAGAAGTCTTACGGAAAGATTTCGTAGCTTCAACATAATATTTCAAAGCTCTAACAACATCCAAAGAATGCAACGATTTCTCCTTAGAATTCTTAGGATTAGGACATAATGAAGGAACCACAATTTCTCTACTAATGTTGTTGGAATTCACAACTTTAGGTAAAAATTCAAAAGAAGTTCGCAACACCGCCTTATCTTGATGAAAAATCAGAAAAGGAGACTCACAAGAAAGAGCAGATAATTCAGAAACTCTTCTGGCAGAAGAGATGGCCAAAAGGAACAAAACTTTCCAAGAAAGTAATTTAATGTCCAATGAATGCATAGGTTCAAACGGAGGAGCTTGAAGAGCTCCCAGAACCAAATTCAAACTCCAAGGAGGAGAAATTGACTTAATAACAGGTTTTATACGAACCAAAGCTTGTACAAAACAATGAATATCAGGAAAAATAGCAATCTTTCTGTGAAAAAGAACAGAAAGAGCAGAGATTTGTCCTTTCAAAGAACTTGCGGACAAACCCTTATCTAAACCATCCTGAAGAAACTGTAAAATACTCGGTATTCTAAAAGAATGCCAAGAAAAATGATGAGAAAGACACCAAGAAATATAAGTCTTCCAGACTCTATAATATATCTCTCGAGATACAGATTTACGAGCCTGTAACATAGTATTAATCACAGAGTCAGAGAAACCTCTTTGCCCAAGAATCAAGCGTTCAATCTCCATACCTTTAAATTTAAGGATTTCAGATCCTGATGGAAAAATGGACCTTGTGACAGAAGGTCTGGTCTTAACGGAAGAGTCCACGGTTGGCAAGAGGCCATCCGGACAAGATCCGCATACCAAAACCTGTGAGGCCATGCCGGAGCTACCAGCAGAACAAACGAGCATTCCTTCAGAATCTTGGAGATTACTCTTGGAAGAAGAACTAGAGGCGGAAAGATATAGGCAGGATGATACTTCCAAGGAAGTGATAATGCATCCACTGCCTCCGCCTGAGGATCCCGGGATCTGGACAGATACCTGGGAAGTTTCTTGTTTAAATGGGACGCCATCAGATCTATTTCTGGAAGTTCCCACATTTGAACAATCTGAAGAAATACCTCTGGGTGAAGAGACCATTCGCCCGGATGCAACGTTTGGCGACTGAGATAATCCGCTTCCCAATTGTCTATACCTGGGATATGAACCGCAGAGATTAGACAGGAGCTGGATTCCGCCCAAACCAAAATTCGAGATACTTCTTTCATAGCCAGAGGACTGTGAGTCCCTCCTTGATGATTGATGTATGCCACAGTTGTGACATTGTCTGTCTGAAAACAAATGAATGATTCTCTCTTCAGAAGAGGCCAAAACTGAAGAGCTCTGAAAATTGCACGGAGTTCCAAAATATTGATCGGTAATCTCACCTCCTGAGATTCCCAAACTCCTTGTGCCGTCAGAGATCCCCACACAGCTCCCCAACCTGTGAGACTTGCATCTGTTGAAATTACAGTCCAGGTCGGAAGCACAAAAGAAGCCCCCTGAATTAAACGATGGTGATCTGTCCACCATGTTAGAGAATGTCGAACAATCGGTTTTAAAGATATTAATTGAGATATCTTCGTGTAATCCTTGCACCATTGCTTCAGCATACAGAGCTGAAGAGGTCGCATGTGAAAACGAGCAAAGGGGATCGCGTCCGATGCAGCAGTCATAAGACCTAGAATTTCCATGCATAAGGCTACCGAAGGGAATGATTGTGACTGAAGGTTTCGACAAGCTGCAATCAATTTTAGACGTCTCTTGTCTGTTAAAGACAGAGTCATGGACACTGAATCCATCTGGAAACCCAGAAAGGTTACCTTTGTCTGAGGAATCAAAGAACTTTTTGGTAAATTGATCCTCCAACCATGATCTTGAAGAAACAACACAAGTCGATTCGTATGAGATTCTGCTAAATGTAAAGACTGAGCAAGTACCAAGATATCGTCCAAATAAGGAAATACCACAATACCCTGTTCTCTGATTACAGACAGAAGGGCACCGAGAACCTTTGTAAAAATTCTTGGAGCTGTAGCTAGGCCAAACGGCAGAGCCACAAACTGGTAATGCTTGTCCAGAAAAGAGAATCTCAGGAACTGATAATGATCTTGATGAATCGGAATATGCAGATATGCATCCTGTAAATCTATTGTGGACATATAATTCCCTTGCTGAACAAAAGGCAAGATAGTCCTTACAGTTACCATCTTGAACGATGGTATTCTTACATAACGATTCAATATTTTTAGATCCAGAACTGGTCTGAAGGAATTCTCCTTCTTTGGTACAATGAAGAGATTTGAATAAAACCCCATCCCCTGTTCCAAAACTGGAACTGGCATAATTACTCCAGTCAACTCTAGATCTGAAACACATTTCAGAAATGCTTGAGCTTTTACTGGATTTACTGGGACACGGGAAAGAAAAAATCTCTTTGCAGGAGGTCTCATCTTGAAACCAATTCTGTACCCTTCTGAAACAATGCTCTGAATCCAAAGATTGTGAACAGAATTGATCCAAATTTCCTTGAAAAAACGTAACCTGCCCCCTACCAGCTGAGCTGGAATGAGGGCCGCACCTTCATGTGGACTTAGAAGCAGGCTTTGCCTTTCTAGCTGGCTTGGATTTATTCCAGACTGGAGATGGATTCCAAACTGAAACTGCTCCTGAGGATGAAGGATCAGGCTTTTGTTCTTTGTTGAAACGAAAGGAACGAAAACGATTATTAGCCCTGCTTTTACCTTTAGATTTTTTATCCTGTGGTAAAAAAGTTCCTTTCCCACCAGTAACAGTTGAAATAATGGAATCCAACTGTGAACCAAATAATTTGTTACCCTGGAAAGAAATGGAAAGTAAAGTTGATTTAGAAGCCATATCAGCATTCCAAGTTTTAAGCCATAAAGCTCTTCTAGCTAAAATAGCTAGAGACATAAACCTGACATCAACTCTGATAATATCAAAAATGGCATCACAGATAAAATTATTAGCATGCTGTAGAAGAATAATAATATCATGAGAATCATGATGTGTTACTTGTTGCGCTAAAGTTTCCAACCAGAAAGTTGAAGCTGCAGCAACATCAGCCAAAGATATAGCAGGTCTAAGAAGATTACCTGAACACAGATAAGCTTTTCTTAGAAAGGATTCAATTTTCCTATCTAAAGGATCCTTAAACGAAGTACCATCTGACGTAGGAATAGTAGTACGTTTAGCAAGGGTAGAAATAGCCCCATCAACTTTAGGGATTTTGTCCCAAAATTCTAATCTGTCAGACGGCACAGGATATAATCGCTTAAAACGTTTAGAAGGAGTAAATGAATTACCCAATTTATCCCATTCTTTGGAAATTACTGCAGAAATAGCATTAGGAACAGGAAAAACTTCTGGAATAACCACAGGAGCTTTAAATACCTTATCCAAACGTTTAGAATTTGTATCAAGAGGACCAGAATCCTCTATTTCTAAAGCAATTAGTACTTCTTTAAGTAAAGAACGAATAAATTCCATTTTAAATAAATATGAAGATTTATCAGCATCAACCTCTGAGACAGAATCCTCTGAACCAGAAGAGTCATCAGAATCAGAATGATGATGTTCATTTAAAAATTCATCTGTAGGGAGAGAAGTTTTAAAAGATTTTTTACGTTTACTAGAAGGAGAAATAACAGACATAGCCTTCTTATGGATTCAGAAACAAAATCTCTTATATTATCAGGAACATTCTGCACCTTAGATGTTGAAGGAACTGCAACAGGCAATGGTACTTTACTAAAGGAAATATTATCTGCTTTAACAAGTTTGTCATGACAATCAATACAAACAACAGCTGGAGGAATAGCTACCAAAAGTTTACAGCAGATACACTTAGCTTTGGTAGATCCAGCACTAGACAGCGATTTTCCTGTAGTATCTTCTGACTCAGATGCAACGTGAGACATCTTGCAATATGTAAGAGAAAAAACAACATATATATAAAGCAAAATTGATCAAATTCCTTAAATGGCAGTTTCAGGAATGGGAAAAAATGCCAAAGAACAAGCTTCTAGCAACCAGAAGCAATGAAAAATAAGACTTAAATAATGTGGAGACAAAAGCGACGCCCATATTTTTCGTGCCAATAAGACGCCCACATTATTTGGCGCCTAAATGCTTTTTGGCGCCAAAATGACGCCACATCCGGAACGCCGACATTTTTGGCGCAAAATAACGTCAAAAAATGACGCAACTTCCGGCGACACGTATGACGCCGGAAACGGAAACAAATTTTTTTTTGCGCCAAAAAAGTCCGCGCCAAGAATGACGCAATAAAATGAAGCATTTTCAGCCCCCGCGAGCCTAACAGCCCACAGGGAAGAGTCAAATTTTTGAAGGTAAGAAAAAATGATTAAATCAAATGCATTATCCCAAATATGAAACTGACTGTCTGAAAATAAGGAAAGTTGAACATTCTGAGTCAAGGCAAATAAATGTTTGAATACATATATTTAGAACTTTATAAACAAAGTGCCCAACCATAGCTTAGAGTGTCACAGAAAATAAGATTTACTTACCCCAGGACACTCATCTACATGTTTGTAGAAAGCCAAACCAGTACTGAAACGAGAATCAGCAGAGGTAATGGTATATATAAGAGTATATCGTCGATCTGAAAAGGGAGGTAAGAGATGAATCTCTACGACCGATAACAGAGAACCTATGAAATAGACCCTGTAGAAGGAGATCACTGCATTCAAATAGGCAATACTCTCCTCACATCCCTCTGACATTCACTGCACGCTGAGAGGAAAACCGGGCTCCAACTTGCTGCGGAGCGCATATCAACGTAGAATCTAGCACAAACTTACTTCACCACCTCCATCGGAGGCAAAGTTTGTAAAACTGAATTGTGGGTGTGGTGAGGGGTGTATTTATAGGCATTTTGAGGTTTGGGAAACTTTGCCCCTCCTGGTAGGAATGTATATCCCATACGTCACTAGCTCATGGACTCTTGCTAATTACATGAAAGAAATATAGTTTGTGTGTGTGTGTGTGTTTATTTATTAACAAGGGAGAGCACTCTCACTCAGTATATCAACTGCCAGGGTGCTAGTGTAATTAAAGGGACATGAAACCCACATTTTTTCTTTCATGATTTAGAAAGAGAATGCAATTTTAAACATCTTTTTAATTTACTTCTATTATCTAATTTGTTTTATTCTCTTGATATTCTTTGCTGAAAAGCATATCTAAATATGCTCAGTAGCTGCTGATTGGTTGCTGCACATAGAAGCCTCATGTGATTGGCTCACCCACGTGCATTGCTTTTTCTTCTAATAAGGATATCTAAAAAATGAAGCAAAATAAATAATAGAAGTAAATTGTAATGTTGTTTAAATTTGTATGTTCTATCTGAATCATGAAAGAAAGATTTTGGGTTTAGTGGCCCTTTAAATATAGCTGAACACAAAACTGGCACTCTCTGGTCTTTGCAAAAAAAAATCTTTTAATGTGAAAGTAGTGACGTTTCGAGGACAAAGTATAAGGTCTGAGGAAGGGGATACTTTGTCCCCGAAACGTCACTACTTTCACATTAAAAGATTTTTTTTTGGAAAGAGCAGAGAGTGCCAGTTTTGTGTTCAGATTATGTATATTAGGGCTGCAACTAACGATTCTTTTCATAATCGATTAATCGGATAAAATACATCTATAATTATTTCCTATATTTGAAATAAAATCTTCATACTTACTGAGTGTTACAAATATAAACTTCAGAATAAAACTTTATATTAACACAACTGTTTGTCCTATTTTTAAGCAGCAGAACAAATTTTTAGAATTAAGCAAAACAAAAGTTTGAAAAGAGGTAGAACTAGAAAGAGGTAGACTATCGCTATCACATTTTGTTATTCACACTTTCAGAAACTTTGCATTGAATTGCAAATATGTTAAAATGACTACATGCTCCTGGCTGAGGCTGACTCCCTTTTTGTAGCTATTTTGCCAGCAGCAAAGAAGAGGCGCTCAGATGGTGTTGATGTGCCCGAGATGCATAAGTAAGGTTTTGCCAATTTCGGCAACGTGGGATATTTATCATTATTAGCTCTTTACCAATGCAAGGGGCCTCTTAAAGTGAGCCTGGACTTCATTCTAACATAAAAATATATTTATCTATTTATCTATATATCTTATACAGGTTGAATTTGGTACATATTAAATAAATAATAATTATAAAAAAAACTATTAAAAAAAAGTCAAAAGTGCTAAGGACTGTTCATCAATAACAGGACAACGCCTTACACATTTGTCTATACAGTACATATAATCAGCAAGCAATCCGCCAATCATTTTTCGAACAGATAATAGTGCATATCAATTCAAATAACATCTCCCATCAATTTAGGGCTAGGTGTAAATAACAAGCTCGGCACTATATCATGCAAAGCATAATCGCAAATCACCTGATTTTAATAAAAAAACAATCCTAATGATGACTCCTATCATTTCTGCGTTGCACATGAGCCAGGAGTAGTTGTAAACTTATACTCTCCTGAAAAAGTGAAAAGTAAACGTCTGTAGATGTTCTTTAGGCTAAGGGCATAACCATAAAACACAATACCATGTGCATAAACTCATTGAAGTGAAGCAGCTGGTGCTGTGCACAGACCAAATAATTGCAAACCAACTAATCGATTATGAGATTCGCTGACAACTATTTTAATAATCGATTATATCAATTAGTTGTTGCAGCTCTAATATATATATATATATATATATATATATATATATATATATATATATATATATATATATATATATATATACACACACACACACATATCAGCAATTCAGTTCTGCATTGTACTACACTAACACACAACATAAAGTTATTAAAACCTCTGAGTATCTGTATCCCAAAGGGAGATTAAACGGTTTGAGATTGTAAAATAACATGTTAAATTATGTGTTGTAAAAAAAAATTGCAATATACTTTTATTATTTATTTTGTCTCCATTAAGTGTAATTTTACTTTGAAAACTGATGATTTTCTAAATTTTACTGAGGTTCTATAAAGTAATGGGCACTACCTTGTTTAAACTTAAGTTTTCCCCTTATCTACCTCTTCTGCTGAGGATAATTAGGGACGTGCAAACAAGGATGTTTTGGTACCGTTACTTTAAAAACAGTTTTATATTCTACACAGCCTTGTTTGCACACACACTTTTATTGTGCCTAATTGCGCTCATTAGAAGATATAGAAAATTAAAAAAAATCTATATACCAACATTGTTTCACCATTACTTTGTAAAAACTAAACATTTACACTTATCTTTAAAATTTAAAGACCATTATTTTAAATATTAAAAAAAATACATATACATATTATTCTCAAGCTAATTGTTGCTTTAAATACATTATCTAGCATTTAATGTTCCCTTAAAGGGACATAATACTCATATGCTAAATCACTTGAAACTGATGCAGTATAACTGTAAAAAGCTGACAGGAAAATATCACCTGAGCATCTCTATGTAAAAAAGGAAGATATTTTACCTCACAATTTCCTCAGCTCAGCAGAGTAAGTTCTGTGTGAAAAGTTATACTCAGCTGCTCCCAGCTGCAGGTAAACATAAAAAAAAATATGAAGAAATGAACAGCAGCCAATCAGCATCAGTATGCTGAGGTCATGAACTCTTACTGTGATCTCATGAGATTTGACTTAACTCTCATGAGATTTCATAGTAAGCTTCCTTTACCTGATTGGTGAAATAATATGAGAGTTCACAAGGCTCATCCCCTAAGCTGTCCCAGGACAGACACACTAAAATGCTGCTTAGAAATCCTTTACAATGGGATGTGGCTACTGAGGAACTTTTGAGGTAAAATATCTTTCTTTTTTACATAGAGATGTTCAGGTGATATTTTCTAGTCAGCTTTTTACAGCTATGCTGCATCACTTTCAAGTGTTTAAACATTTGGGTATTATGGCCCTTTAATTGTTGTGGCCCACTATGGCTAGCTGTATAGAAGTATGTACACCGCCTAAACTAGCTATGTGATTGCTTAGAGCAATTTGCAGCAATTTAAAGCAGAAATTACGTGCACTAGTTTGTTAATTTATGCAAGACCTATCCTAGCTATATGTTTAACCCTTTGTGTGAGGGGGTTAACACACAGTTATTCAGGGTCAGATTTTAACAAAAAAAAAAAGGTGTGTTGAATTTCCCATTAAATATGTACTTTGCATGTATGATGAACAATTTAGTGCATAACAGAAGACTACAGTGTCTCTTGAGCTAGAGTTGCAAAAACATAATTTATGCTTACCTGATAAATTCCTTTCTTCTGTTGTGTGATCAGTCCACGGGTCATCATTACTTCTGGGATATAACTCCTCCCCAACAGGAAATGCAAGAGGATTCACCCAGCAGAGCTGCATATAGCTCCTCCCCTCTACGTCAGTCCCAGTCATTCGACCAAGAAACAACGAGAAAGGAGTAACCAAGGGTGAAGTGGTGACTGGAGTATAATTTAAAAGATATTTACCTGCCTTAAAACAGGGCGGGCCGTGGACTGATCACACAACAGAAGAAAGGAATTTATCAGGTAAGCATAAATTATGTTTTCTTCTGTTATGTGTGATCAGTCCACGGGTCATCATTACTTCTGGGATACCAATACCAAAGCAAAAGTACACGGATGACGGGAGGGATAGGCAGGCTCATTATACAGAAGGAACCACTGCCTGAAGAACCTTTCTCCCAAAAATAGCCTCCGAAGAAGCAAAAGTGTCAAATTTGTAAAATTTGGAAAAAGTATGAAGCGAAGACCAAGTTGCAGCCTTGCAAATCTGTTCAACAGAGGCCTCATTCTTAAAGGCCCAAGTGGAAGCCACAGCTCTAGTGGAGTGAGCTGTAATTCTTTCAGGAGGCTGCTGTCCAGCAGTCTCATAGGCTAAACGTATTATGCTACGAAGCCAAAAAGAGAGAGAGGTAGCAGAAGCTTTTTGACCTCTCCTCTGTCCAGAGTAAACGACAAACAAGGAAGAAGTTTGGCGAAAATCTTTAGTTGCCTGCAAGTAGAACTTGAGGGCACGAACTACATCCAGATTGTGTAAAAGACGTTCCTTCTTTGAAGAAGGATTTGGACACAAGGATGGGACAACAATCTCTTGATTGATGTTCCTGTTAGTGACTACCTTAGGTAAGAACCCAGGTTTAGTACGCAGAACTACCTTGTCTGAGTGAAAAATCAGATAAGGGGAATCACAATGTAAGGCTGATAACTCAGAGACTCTTCGAGCCGAGGAAATAGCCATTAAAAACAGAACTTTCCAAGATAACATTTTTATATCAATGGAATGAAGGGGTTCAAACGGAACACCCTGTAAAACGTTAAGAACTAAGTTTAAACTCCATGGTGGAGCAACAGCTTTAAACACAGGCTTGATCCTAGCTAAAGCCTGACAAAAGGACTGGACGTCTGGATTTTCTGACAGACGTCTGTGTAACAAGATGGACAGAGCTGAAATCTGTCCCTTTAATGAACTAGCTGATAAACCCTTTTCTAAACCTTCTTGTAGAAAAGACAATATCCTAGCGATCCTAACCTTACTCCAGGAGTAACCTTTGGATTCGCACCAGTATAGGTATTTCCGCCATATTTTATGGTAAATCCTTCTGGTAACAGGCTTCCTAGCCTGAATCAGGGTATCAATAACCGACTCAGAAAAACCACGTTTTGATAAAATCAAGCGTTCAATTTCCAAGCAGTCAGCTTCAGAGAAGTTAGATTTTGATGTTTGAATGGACCCTGTATCAGAAGGTCCTGTCTCAGAGGTAGAGACCAAGGCGGACAGGATGACATGTCCACTAGATCTGCATACCAAGTCCTGCGTGGCCAAGCAGGTGCTATTAGAATTACTGATGCTCTCTCCTGTTTGATTTTGGCAATCAATCGAGGAAGCAGCGGGAAGGGTGGAAACACATAAGCCATCCTGAAGTTCCAAGGTGCTGTCAAAGCATCTATCAGAACTGCTCCCGGATCCCTGGATCTGGACCCGTAGCGAGGAAGTTTGGCGTTCTGGCGAGACGCCATGAGATCTATCTCTGGTTTGCCCCAACGTCGAAGTATTTGGGCAAAGACCTCCGGATGAAGTTCCCACTCCCCCGGATGAAGAGTCTGGCGACTCAAGAAATCCGCCTCCCAGTTCTCCACTCCCGGGATGTGGATTGCTGACAGGTGGCAAGAGTGAGACTCTGCCCAGCGAATTATCTTTGATACTTCCATCATTGCTAGGGAGCTTCTTGTCCCTCCCTGATGGTTGATGTAAGCTACAGTCGTGATGTTGTCCGACTGAAACCTGATGAACCCCCGAGTTATTAACTGGGGCCAAGCCAGAAGGGCATTGAGAACTGCTCTCAATTCCAGAATGTTTATTGGAAGGAGACTCTCCTCCTGATTCCATAGTCCCTGAGCCTTCAGAGAATTCCAGACAGCGCCCCAACCTAGTAGGCTGGCGTCTGTTGTTACAATTGTCCAGTCTGGCCTGCTGAATGGCATTCCCCTGGACAGGTGTGGCCGATGAAGCCACCATAGAAGAGAATTTCTGGTCTCTTGATTCAGATTCAGAGTAGGGGACAAATCTGAGTAATCCCCATTCCACTGACTTAGCATGCATAGTTGCAGCGGTCTGAGGTGTAGGCGTGCAAAAGGTACTATGTCCATTGCCGCTACCATTAAGCCGATCACCTCCATGCATTGAGCTACTGACGGGTGTTGAATGGAATGAAGGACGCGGCATGCATTTTGAAGTTTTGTTAACCTGTCTTCTGTCAGGTAAATCTTCATTTCTACAGAATCTATAAGAGTCCCCAAGAATGGAACTCTTGTGAGAGGAAAGAGAGAACTCTTCTTTTCGTTCACTTTCCATCCATGCGACCTTAGAAATGCCAGAACTAACTCTGTATGAGACTTGGCAGTTTGAAAGCTTGAAGCTTGTATTAGAATGTCGTCTAGGTACGGAGCTACCGAAATCCCTCGCGGTCTTAGTACCGCTAGAAGGGCACCCAGAACCTTTGTGAAGATTCTTGGAGCCGTAGCCAATCCGAATGGAAGAGCTACAAACTGGTAGTGCCTGTCTAAGAAGGCAAACCTTAGATACCGGTGATGATCTTTGTGGATCGGTATGTGAAGGTAAGCATCCTTTAAATCCACTGTGGTCATGTACTGACCCTCTTGGATCATGGGTAAAATAGTCCGAATAGTTTCCATTTTGAACGATGGAACTCTTAGTAATTTGTTTAGAGTCTTTAAATCTAAGATTGGCCTGAAAGTTCCCTCTTTTTTGGGAACCACAAACAGGTTTGAGTAGAACCCTTGTCCTTGTTCCGACCACGGAACCGGATGGATCACTCCCATTGTTAACAGATCTTGTACGCAGCGTAGAAACGCTTCTTTCTTTATCTGGTTTGTTGACAACCTTGACAGATGAAATCTCCCTCTTGGGGGAGATAATTTGAAGTCTAGAAGGTATCCCTGAGATATGATCTCTAGTGCCCAGGGATCCTGAACATCTCTTGCCCAGGCCTGGGCGAAGAGAGAGAGTCTGCCCCCTACTAGATCCGGTCCCGGATCGGGGGCTCTCGGTTCATGCTGTCTTTGGGGCAGCAGCAGGTTTCCTGGCCTGCTTGCTTTTGTTCCAGGACTGGTTAGGCTTCCAGCCTTGCCTGTAACGAGCAACAGCTCCTTCCTGTTTTGGTGCAGTGGAGGTTGATGCTGCTCCTGTTTTGAAATTCCGAAAGGGACGAAAATTAGACTGTCTAGCCTTAGCTTTGGCCTTGTCTTGAGGTAGGGCGTGGCCCTTACCTCCCGTAATGTCAGCGATAATTTCTTTCAAACCGGGCCCGAATAAGGACTGCCCCTTGAAAGGTATATTAAGTAATTTGGACTTAGAAGTAACATCAGCTGACCAGGATTTTAGCCACAGTGCCCTGCGTGCCTGTATGGCGAATCCTGAGTTCTTAGCCGTAAGTTTGGTTAAATGTACTACGGCCTCCGAAATGAAAGAATTAGCTAGTTTAAGGACTCTAAGCCTGTCCGTAATGTCGTCTAGCGTAGAGGAACTAAGGTTCTCTTCAAGCGACTCAATCCAAAATGCTGCCGCAGCCGTAATCGGCGCGATACATGCAAGGGGTTGTAATATAAAACCTTGTTGAACAAACATTTTCTTAAGGTAACCCTCTAATTTTTTATCCATTGGATCTGAGAAAGCACAGCTATCCTCCACCGGGATAGTGGTACGCTTAGCTAAAGTAGAAACTGCTCCCTCCACCTTGGGGACCGTTTGCCATAAGTCCCGAGTGGTGGCGTCTATTGGAAACATCTTTCTAAATATTGGAGGGGGTGAGAACGGCACACCGGGTCTATCCCACTCCTTAGTAACAATTTCAGTTAGTCTCTTAGGTATAGGAAAAACGTCAGTACTCGCCGGTACCGCAAAGTATTTATCCAACCTACACAGTTTCTCTGGTATTGCAACAGTGTTACAATCGTTGAGAGCTGCTAAGACCTCACCTAGTAGTACACGGAGGTTCTCCAATTTAAATTTAAAATTTGAAATATCTGAGTCCAATCTGTTTGGATCAGAACCGTCACCCACAGAATGAAGCTCTCCGTCCTCATGCTCTGCGAGCTGTGACGCAGTATCAGACATGGCCCTAGCATTGTCAGCGCACTCTGTTCTCACCCCAGAGTGATCACGCTTGCCTCTTAGTTCAGGTAATTTAGACAAAACTTCAGTCATAACAGTAGCCATATCTTGTAATGTTATCTGTAATGGCCGCCCAGATGTACTAGGCGCCAAAATATCACGCACCTCCCGGGCGGGAGATGCAGGTACTGTCGCGTGAGGCGAGTTAGTCGGCATAACTCTCCCCTCGCTGTTTGGTGAAATTTGTTCACATTGTACAGATTGACTTTTATTTAAAGTAGCATCAATACAGTTAGTACATAAATTTCTATTGGGCTCCACCTTGGCATTGGAACAAATGACACAGATATCTTCCTCTGAGTCAGACATGTTTAACACACTAGCAAAAAACTTACAACTTGGTTATAATCTTTTTTAGCAAAGGTTTGTTCCCATTAGTAAAAAACAACACTAATTAAATTTGTACATAAGAAAACAAAACAACGTTTTTTTTTTTTTTTTTTTTTTATACACAGTCACTATAAGAATTCTCACAGCTCTGCTGAGAGAATTTACCTCCCTTCAAAGAAGTTTGAAGACCCCTGAGATCTGTCAGAAATGAACCGGATCATGCAGGACATATAAAAGTAGCTGACTGGAATTTTTTGATGCGTAGCAAAGAGCGCCAAAAACGGCCCCTCCCTCTCCCACACAGCAGTGAAGAGAAACGAAACTGTCACAATTAAAGCAAAAAACTGCCAAGTGGAAAATAATGCCCAAACATTTATTCACACAGTACCTCAGCAATGTAAACGATTCTACATTCCAGCAAAAACGTTTAACATGAGAATAGTTATTAAAAGGATTAGTGACCTTAACACAGTAGTTCCGGCGAAATACCATCCCCAGAATACTGAAGTGTATACATACATGTCATTTTAACGGTATGGCAGGCTTTTCTCATCAATTCCATTCAGAAAATAAAAACTGCCACATACCTCAATGCAGATTCATCTGCCCGCTGTCCCCTGATCTGAAGCCTTTACCTCCCTCAGATGGTCGAGAACAGCAATATGATCTTAACGACTCCGGTTAAAATCATAGTAAAAAATCTCTGTCAGATTCTTCCTCAAACTCTGCCAGAGAAGTAATAACACGCTCCGGTGCTATTTTAAAATAACAAACTTTTGATTGAAGTCATAAAAACTAAGTATAATCACCATAGTCCTCTCACACATCCTATCTAGTCGTTGGGTGCAAGAGAATGACTGGGACTGACGTAGAGGGGAGGAGCTATATGCAGCTCTGCTGGGTGAATCCTCTTGCATTTCCTGTTGGGGAGGAGTTATATCCCAGAAGTAATGATGACCCGTGGACTGATCACACATAACAGAAGAAATTAGTTCCAAATTCAAAAGCCAGCAAGGACATTAAAAGGGACAGTCTATTACATAATTTGTATGGTTTAAAAAGATAGATAATCCCTTTATTATCCATTCCCCAGTTTTGCATAAACCAACAAACACAGTTATATAAATACACTTTTTAACTTGTATCTAAGTCTCTGCAGACTGACCCCTTATTTCTGTTATTTTGACAGACTTGCACTTTAATCAATCAGTGCCCTCTCATAAGTAACTCCACGGGAGTGAGCACAATGTTATATATATTGCAGACATGAACTAGCTCCCTCTAGCTGTGAAAAACTGTCAAATGCATTCAGATAAGAGGCGGCCTTTGAGGGCTTAGAAATTAGCATATGAGCCAGCCTAGGTTTAGCTTTCAACAAAGAATACCAAGAGAACAATGCAAATTTGATAAAAGTAAAATGGAAAGTTGTTTAAAATTGCTGCCCTATCTGAAACATGACAGTTTAATTTTTACTTGACAAAAAAGTCTGTTTTCATATAGATATATGCAGTATCAAAAAAAGTTATTTAGAAGTAAAATTCAAGGAGCTCAGGTGCCCTGGATTCCATTTGTCAAGCTCAGCCTTGAAGCTTGCACTTTAGTCCTATAATAAAGGGACATAAAAATGTAAAAAGGAAAAATTACCTAATGTCAGAGCATTTTACTACTGCATTACTGTTTGCATAAAACCCTTGCAAACTTGTTAAACACAGTCAGCCAGTTACGAAGCGCACATAGCAGTTACAGATCTATCAGTATATGACATTCAAAATATTTTTTGTTATTAAAAAAAAAAAAACACCACTGTAACTGCTACACAGACACCATTAACCCACTTGTTTGCTTGCGATTAACAGCCATTATCAGCTGCTGTTGTAGTGAAATGGAGATAGAACTTCTTGGGAGACATCAACCCAGGCTGTGTCCGACTCAGATTTGATTAAAAAGAAAGAAAAAAAAAGTTGATTGCATCTTTTTTATATCCAACGAGAATTTCAGAAACATTGGAATCAACACCTGTGCACCCTGCAAAGTGAATAAACATATAAAGCACACATCTGGTGAGTCAATGTCAAAAGGCTTATGTAGCCATCAAACAGCAGCTAGCTCCCAGTACTTATGCTTTTCAACAAAGGATACCAAGAGAACAGAATACAAATTGAAAACAGAAGTTAAATTTAAAGGGTCTTAAAATTGCATACTGTATCTGAATCATGGAAGATTAAGTTTGTCTTTCATGTCAGGTCTATTATACTATCTGATATGTTTCTGTTACATCCTTCTCTTTATAAAAAAGTCCTGCTCATGTTGACGGAGGCAATTCCGCCATTCTGAAATTCCACTAAGCATAAGAATGTAGCGATCCCCACACACAATCTGGTAAGAGGCAAAGAGCAGTGACAAAGAATAAGGGAAATTGCATGACCAGCAGCACAAATCAGACAGAAATCACAGTAGTGACAAGATGGCTCTATTTCCCAGCCAAGCCTAGGACTGATCATGCTCCTTGGTTCAGTCATATCGCAGCCACAAAAAAAAAACGTTACCCTTTTCTTTACAAGCAGACACTGTTATACCAAAGTATTCTATACTGTGCAACTATGCTTGGAATTGTATCTATTTTTAGCAACATTATATAAAGTGCAGGGAAATGAGGGATATTAAAGTGAATGTCAATTTTGATGCTAAAGTGCCCAGTTTTTAAAAATTCGATTAAAAACAGGGGCACTTTAATTCATCAAAATTTACATTTCACTCCTGTTGAGAAAAAAAACTAACAAAAAAAAAAAAAAAACTTACCTTTTAAACTTGACAGCCGCTCCAGCTTCCTCCACCCGTCGCAAAGCCTCTCCGTGGGTCTAAAATGAGGAATCCAGCTTCCTCCAATCACGGCGTTGAATCAGACACTGATTCCCACGGGGGGAAGCCGTGATTGGAGGATGACCTATCCATCATTTCTGACGTCAGAAATGGCTTGCGACGACCGGAGGAAGCTGGAGCAGCTG
>NC_069505.1:205655417-205692917 GCF_027579735.1 Bombina bombina | reverse complement strand
CAAGAAATAGAGGTAATGGACTGTTTTCTATAATATTCATGGTAAACAACTAAAAAAATATGTGTTGTGCTCAGTCTGCTGAAAATAACACAATATGATTTATTTGAGTAACAGAAAATGCATTAAATTGATGTTTAAACGACCGGAATAGTTGAGAAATGACATGCTATAAATCTTTACAGCATGTCATGTTAAGACTATTGACCCAGCACCACTGTGTGTTTTAACCCCTGCAATGGAATTAAACACACAGTAGAAATATCACTTGGGTCCTGAAGAGCACTGCTGGTCTTAAGCGGCTACCGCCTCAGCAGCTCTAGTTACACATGAGTTGTTTGACTAGCGCTGTGGGTTCAGAGCGGTACTTCTACTGTGTGTTTAACCCCCTTGTGTGAATTAGAGTATGTCATTTTCTTGCTATTATTGCCCCTTAAAGGGACAGTCAAGTCCAAAATAAACTTTTATGTTTTAAATAGGGCATGTGATTTTAAACAACTTTCCAATTTACTTTTATCACCAACTTTGTTCTCTTGGTATTCTTAGTTGAAAGCTAAACCTAGGAAGGCTCATATGATAATTTATAATCCCTTGAAGGCCACCTCTTTTCACATGCTTGTTTATTTGCTTTTCACAACAGGGGAGAGCTAGTTCATGTCAGCCATATAGATAACATTGCGAGCACGCCCGTGGCTTGTGGCAGATACTGCACTAATTGGCTAAAATGAAAGTCAATAGATAATAAATACAAAGTCATGTGATCAGGGGGCTGTCAGACAATGCTTAGATACAAGGTAATCACAGAGGTAAAATCTATATTATTATAACTGTGTTGGTTATGCAAAACGGGGGAATGGGTAATAAAGGGATTATCTATCTTTTTAAACAACAAAATTCTGGTGTTGACTGTCCCTTTAAATACAATGAGTGTAAAAGACCAAAAAGCTTCCTCACAAGGTGCAACGGTGTAAAATAAAAATATAGTTAAAATCACTCTTTTAAACTATGATACAAATACATAAAATACAATCACCAGAGCACACTTTTATGATTGCTAGGGAGCTAGCTGAACACATCAGGTGAGCCAATGACATGAGGCATATCTGTGCAGCCACCAATCAGCAGCTAGCTCCCAGTAGGTGCATTGCTGCCCCTAAACCTACCTGGGTATGCCTTTCAGCAAAAGAATAACAAAAATTGTTTAATTAAAGTTTTATTTTGACATTACTGTTCCTTAAATGCTATGTTTGCAATATATTTTATTCAAATATTTAGGAGCAAAAAAAACCAAACACATTCTCTTAAAATAAATGTTTGCCAATTATTGAGGATATCTGCACTTTAATTAAGCATTTAAGAAAAATTGTGAAGATTATTTTAATTATAAAGGCATATTTAACATTTCTATGGGTGTTGTTGCTTATAGGTGATAGGACACCATTTAGATTGTAGGTGCAACCTGACTCATAGCTATCGCTAAAATTAAAGGGACAGTAAACTCCAGAATTTTATTGTTTAAAAAGATAGATAATCCGTTTACTACTCATTCCCCTGTTTTGCATAACCAATATGGTTATATTAATACACTCTTTACCTCTGTGATTACCTTGTATCTAAGCCTCTGCAGACTGCCCCCTTATTTCAGTTCTTTTAACAGACTTGCATTTTAGCCAATTAGTGCACTCTTCATGGGTGTTAGCACAATGTCATCTATCGCACACATGAACGAATGCCCTCTAGCTGTGAAAAACTGTAAAAATACACTGAGATAAGTGATGGCCTTCAAGGGCTTAGACATTAGCATATGAGCATACCTAGGTTTAGCTTTTAACAAAGAAAATTGAGAGAAAAAAGCAAATCCGATTATTAAAAGTAAATTGGAAAGTTGTTTAAAATTGCATGCCCTATCTGAATCATGAAAGTTTCATTTTGACTAGACAGTCCCTTTAAAATCCTGCATTTTTGGCTTGATCACATTACATATCTATGAAGCTTCATTAATTTAGTGTTCAAAGTTAAATTTGTGCTTCCCCCTTTGGTGATACTTTCCATAGAGTCAAGGGTTTTAGGATATCCTAGTAGAGTAGAGTAAGCAATTCATTTTGTGATAAATACACTTGCACAGTTTAAAAGGACAGGAAGCACCTCAAGATTTTAAACTAAAATATTTAGTCATGTGCAGAAAAACAACTTTGCAAAATATTTTCATTATTTATTTTGCCCTCTTTTCATGCAGTTTAGCTCTGAAAATTGTGGATTTTCTTATTCTTAGAATACAAAAAGCACATAGACTTCTCAAGGCTAACCCTGCCACATACCTTTCCCTAAATGACTTCAGCAGATAACAACTGCTAGGTAATGCAGTCTATACTAATATGACAGTGGCTAGCCTTTTCTCAAGAACAAGGCAAGTAGAAGGTGGAGTTTGGCCATTGAAAACCAATTGCAGCAAACAAGATGCTAATGTTTAGACTTGACTGAATTTGTTATCCTATTGCAATACAACATAAATGTCTTGTAATTACAAGTTGTTTACTGTCCCTTTAAAAGTTCATATTGTCTTATTATTTGGAAGTATTGTTTCCTCAATAAGTGGTGTTGGCTAATACAATTATGTTTTTTGCCACCCGACTCACATTTCTCAGAGGAAAAGCAACTAGAAGCTGGGAATTGCTCCTGCACATATGGCAAAACCAGTAATTATCACAGAAGTAACTCTAGAAATGAACCTCTGGGGAGCTGGGGAGATCTTATAGTAACAGATGTGCTTATTGCAGCTTCTACTGTAAATAAAAACAGCAGCACAGGACCAGGAAATCCAATCTAGAAATCTGGATCTGATGAAAAGTCAGACAAGTGCAAAGGTTCTCGCCTGGTGCTCCCTCTAAGCCCTGGGAATGCAACTAAATGTAGACATGAGAAATATACCCAGATAGGAAGTCATCTAGCACAGCTGGACATAGCACACAACCCAAACATATATTTGTCACCAACTATTCTTATTAGAGAAGTGGCAGCGTTCCGAAACTTATGGAATTCTCTGTTCTGGAAAACACATTAGGCCAATGTAATAGATATTCAATTCTCAAAAAATTATAAATACAGAGAAAAATATATATATATATAAAACCACAACAGTAGGTACCTTCAGGCTTAAAGGGATGTATATTTTGTGAGTCATACAGAGCATACAATTTAAAAAAGTTTCCACTTTGTTCTCATAATATTCTTTCTTGAAAAAGATACCTAGGTAGACGTCTGGAGCACTACATGGTAGGAAATAGTGCTGCCCTCTAGTGGTCTTGCAAATGGATAACATTCTTGCAAAACTGCTGCCATATAGTGATCCAGAAATGTGCACGCTCCTGATCTTATCCCTGCTTTTCAGCAAAAGATACTAATAGTATTGAGAGAATTTGATAGTAGAAGTAAGTTAGAACGTTGTTTACAACTGCATGCTCTATGTGAATCATGGGCAAAAAATTGGATTTCATGTTAAGGGAGCAGCATGAAACAGTAAGCAATACTTCAAGTAAAGATAAAAGAATTCAGCTGCATAGTAACACTCATTTACACAATGAATACCAGAAAATGAAAATCAGTATTTGCCATGAGAATGCATAAGGCAACATTTAGATATATAGAAGAGAGATAGAGAGAGATAGATAGAGATAGAAATGTATTAGGTTAGACACAGTAAGACTTCTGGTGGTGCATACTCATTCCAAGGCAGCACAAGGCTGGATATTGTGCTTTTACTTAATACTATATCATCATGGGAGTGTGAGATAAATTACAATTTTCTGAGATTTGGGTTATTGCTTATAGGCAAAGAGAAAAGAGATAACCAAAAGGTAAGGCTTACCCCACAAAGCCATGAACACAGAGAAGAAGACTGTCGCTGGGTTATCAAAAAGATGGCTTGCTCGAGCAGTGGCACATGCTGAACTCATCTTCCAGTAATTACAGGTCTTGTCACAAAGGGGACACATAGTTATGTTGTACCGCTGGTCACACATCTCCATGCTGCAAAAAGGGGGAAAAAATAGTAGCAAGAACACTGGGAACCAAAGAAAACAGAATAGAGAGTGGGGTTAAAAGTGTCCAGATTTCACAACAGTTCAGTCATTCAGTTAAAGGGACAGTCTACTCCAGAATTTGTATTGTTTAAAAAGATAGATAATCCCTTTATTACCCATTCCCCAGTTTGCATAACCAACACGGTTATATTAATACACTTTTTAACCTCTGTGATTACCTTGTATCTAAACCTCTGCAGACCGCCTTCTTATCTTAGTGCTTTTGACAGACTTACATTTTTTGCCAATCAGTGCTGACTCCTAGGTAACTCCACAGGCGTGAACACAATGTTATCTATATGACACACATGAACTAGTGCTGCCTAGCTGCGAAAAACTGTCAAAATGCACTGAGATAAGTGGTGGCCTTCAAGGCATTAGAAATTATCAATGTCTACCTAGGTTTAGCTTTTAACAAAGAATACCAAGAGAACAAAGCAAATTTGATGATAAAAGTCAATTGGAAAGTTGTTTAAAATTGCATGCCCTATCTGAATCAATTTGACTAGATTGTCCCTTTAACCAATTCATCTTCCACTCTCATTATGATCTTGGAAATTTTGGAAAAAATTCCAAAAATATATAAACTGCAGTGATGCGAGTACCTATGATAAATAGGTACTTAAATTGCTCAGTTTATTCTCATAATGTGAAAGAGGAATTTTACACAATCTGACAAATATGATTTCACACTTCTTTCTGTTTAGTGAAAAGAAAACAAGAAAAAAAAGCAACTAAAATGGATGCTATAAACCAAAATCTTGTCCAGTGTAAAACTAAGTGCCAATGCAGATTTGTAATGTCCCTCAAACTCTTTATCTGTATCAGGTCTGTTTTTGTTCCTGGGCCCAATGAAGTAATAAAGGCTACCATTTTATTTTCATGGCTAGTTTTGTGAAACCCAAATTGTGTTATGCATATTTTACATTCCTATATTCTTCATATAGAAATACATGTAATTTGTATTATTATATATAGTGAGTATATATATATATATATATATATATATATATATATATATATATATATATATATATATATATATATATATATATATACCAAAATTCATTAAAATTATGGGGGGAGATAAAAAAACTGAAGTTAAAATCCTCCATGTCTCAAAATTAAATCAATGTAAATATTTGCATAGGAAATTAGCACATCTAGGCAAGATTCCCTGCTTGCTTTTTCCCAGAAATACTTAATATACAATGTTACCAATGCACAAGAGAATTCTGGGTAAGATATGCAAATTCACACGTCTTCCAAAAAGAATGAAACAGGCTGTCTAGTGAGTGATTTCTGGTTTGCTGCAATAATCCTGTTAAAAGGATCGCTGTGTTAAAACAGTATTTTGAAGCATATGCATATCTAATTTGCATATCTTACCCAGAATTCTCTTGTGCATTGGTAACATTGTACAGGGAGTGCAGAATTATTAGGCAAATGAGTATTTTGACCACATCATCCTCTTTATGCATGTTGTCTTACTCCAAGCTGTATAGGCTTGAAAGCCTACTACCAATTAAGCATATTAGGTGATGTGCATCTCTGTAATGAGAAGGGGTGTGGTCTAATGACATCAACACCCTATATCAAGTGTGCATAATTATTAGGCAACTTCCTTTCCTTTGGCAAAATGGGTCAAAAGAAGGACCTGACAGGCTCAGAAAAGTCAAAAATAGTGAGATATCTTGCAGAGGGATGCAGCACTCTTAAAATTTCAAAGCTTCTGAAGCGTGATCATCGAACAATCAAGCGTTTCATTCAAAATAGTCAACAGGGTCGCAAGAAGCGTGTGGAAAAACCAAGGCGCAAAAATAACTGCCCATGAACTGAGAAAAGTCAAGTGTGCAGCTGCCAAGATGCCACTTGCCACCAGTTTGGCCATATTTCAGAGCTGCAACATCACTGGAATGCACAAAAGCACAAGGTGTACAATACTCAGAGACATGGCCAAGGTAAGAAAGGCTGAAAGACGACCACCACTGAACAAGACACACAAGCTGAAACGTCAAGACTGGGCCAAGAAATATCTCAAGACTAATTTTTCTAAGGTTTTATGGACTGATGAAATGAGAGTGAGTCTTGATGGGCCAGATGGATGGGCCCGTGGCTGGATTGGTAAAGGGCAGAGAGCTCCAGTCCGTCTCAGACGCCAGTAAGGTGGAGGTGGAGTACTGGTTTGGGCTGGTATCATCAAAGATGAGCTTGTGGGGCCTTTTCGGGTTGAGGATGGAGTCAAGCTCAACTCCCAGTCCTACTGCCAGTTTCTGGAAGACACCTTCTTCAAGCAGTGGTACAGGAAGAAGTCTGCATCCTTTAAGAAAAACATGATTTTCATGCAGGACAATGCTCCATCACACGCGTCCAAGTACTCCACAGCGTGGCTGGCAAGAAAGGGTATAAAAGAAGAAAATCTAATGACATGGCCTCCTTGTTCACCTGATCTGAACCCCATTGAGAACCTGTGGTCCATCATCAAATGTGAGATTTACAAGGAGGGAAAACAGTACACCTCTCTGAACAGTGTCTGGGAGGCTGTGGTTGCTGCTGCACGCAATGTTGATGGTGAACAGATCAAAACACTGACAGAATCCATGGATGGCAGGCTTTTGAGTGTCCTTGCAAAGAAAGGTGGCTATATTGGTCACCGATTTGTTTTTGTTTTGTTTTTGAATGTCAGAAATGTATATTTGTGAATGTTGAGATGTTATATTGGTTTCACTGGTAAAAATAAATAATTGAAATGGGTATATATTTGTTTTTTGTTAAGTTGCCTAATAATTATGCACAGTAATAGTCACCTGCACACACAGATATCCCCCTAAAATAGCTATAACTAAAAACAAACTAAAAACTACTTCCAAAACTATTCAGCTTTGATATTAATGAGTTTTTTGGGTTCATTGAGAACATGGTTGTTGTTCAATAATAAAATTAATCCTCAAAAATACAACTTGCCTAATAATTCTGCACTCCCTGTATATTAAGTATTTCTGGGAAAAAGCAAGCGGGGAATCTTGCCTAGATGTGCTAATTTCCTATGCAAATATTTACATTGATATATATATATATATATATATATATATATATATATATATATATACACACACACATATACACAGTTATGCTCATAAGTTTATATACCCTAGCAGAATTTATCATTTCTTGGCCATTTTTCAGAGAATATGAATGATAACACAAAAACTTTTCTTTCACTCAAGGTTAGTGTTTGGCTGAAGCCATTTATTATAAATCAACTGTGTTTACTTTTTTAAAAATCATAATGACAACAGAAACTACCCAAATGACCCTGATGAAAAGTTTACATACCCTGGTGATTTTGGCCTGATAACATACACACAAGTTGACACAAAGGCTATTAAAGGTAACCATCCTCACCTGTGATCTGTTTGCTTGTAATTAGTGTGTGTGCATCAAAGGTCAATGAGTTTCTGGACTCCTGACAGACCCTTGCATCTTTCATCCAGTGCTGCACTGACATTTCTGGATTTTGAGTCATGGGAAAAGCAAAAAAGTTGTCAAAAGATCTGCGGGAAAAGGTAGTTGAACTGTATAAAACAGGAAAGGGATATAAAAAGATATCCAAGGAATTCAGAATGCCAATCAGCAGTGTTCAAACTCTAATCAAGAAGTGGAAAATGAGGGGTTCTTTTGAAACCAAACCACGGTCAGGTAGACCAACTAAAATTTCAGCCACAACTGCCAGGAAAATTGTTCCAGGTGCAAAGAAAAACCCACAAACAACTTTAGGTGAAATACAGGACTCTCTGAAAACATATGGTGTGGCTGTTTCAAGATGCACAATAAAGGAGACATTTGAAGAAAGATGGGCTGCATGGTCGGGTTGCCAGAAGAAAGTGATTACTACACAAATGCCACAAAGTATCCCGCTTACAATATGCCAAACAGCACAGAGAGAAGCCTCAAACCTTCTGGCACAAAGTCATTTGGAGTGATGAGACCAAAATTGAGTTTTTTGGCCACAACCATAAACGCTACATTTGGATAGGAGTCAACAAGGCCTATGATGTAAGGTACACCATTCCTACTGTTAAACACGGAGGTGGATCGCTGATGTTTTGGGGATGTGTTAGCTAAAAAGACACAGGAAATTTGTTCAGAATTGATGGCAAGATGAATGCAGTATGTTATCAAAAAATACTGGATAAAAATTTGCATTCATCAGCCCGGAAGCTGCGCATGGGACGCACTTGGACATTCCACAAGGCCAAGTCGACCTGTCATTGGCTACAGCAGAATAAAATGAAGGTTCTGGAGTGGCCATCTCAGTCTCCTGACCTCAATATCATTGAGTAACTCTGGGGAGATCTCAAACATGCAGTTCATGCAAAACAGGCCAAGAATTTACAGGAACTGGAGGCTTTTTGCCAGGAAGAATGGGCAGCTTTACCATCTGAGAAGATAAAGAGCCTGATCCACAAATACCACAAAAGACTTCAAGCTGTCATTGATGTTAAAGGGGGCAATACACGGTATTAAGAACTGGGGTATGTAAACTTTTGATCAGGGTCATTTGAGTAGTTTCTGTTGTCATTATGATTTAAAAATAGTAAACACTATTTTTAAATCATAATGACAACAGAAACTATCCAAATATCCTGGGATCATTTGCTCCATTCGTTAAATCATTTTGGTATTAAAGGACATTGTTTCAAATTCATCTCAAAGATCTATAGAAATCCATACTCTTCACCTCTTATAAATGGTGATCTTTCTGAAAAAATCTTTCTTGGGCGAGGCACGAGACAAGGGTGTCCGCTGTCTCCTTTGTTATTTAATATCTCAATTGAACCGTTTGCCATATGGTTACGTCAAGAACTTGTAGGAATTCGAAATGGCACAATAGCTTTTAAAATATCGCTCTATGTGGACGATTTGCTTATTTTTCTCGAAGACTATTAATTCTATCCCAAATATTCTCAAATCTCTGTAATTTTTTAGTTCCTTTTCGAGTTACAAAATTAATGTTAAAAAAAATGAGCTTTTGTGGTTTCAAAAAATTAGAGAGAGCTACTCTGATCATCCTTTTAAAAATTCGGAAAGTATTAAATATCTTGGTATCACACTCCATAAAAACCCTAATAAGTGGTATAAATTAAATTTTCCACCTGTATTTGAAAAAGTTATCGTAGATCTAAAAAACTGGGCCGCATTCCCTTTGTCTCTTTTAGCACAAATCAATTTAATTAAAACAATATTTCCCCGCATACTTTATCTACTTCAAAATCTCCCTTTACTCATCCCCAATAAAGAGCTTCGCAAATTTTACTCTGCATGCTCTCAATTTTTGTGTCAAGGGCGCAGGGCGCGTATGTCAATAGCAAAACTTTCACAAAATAAGATGGAAGGTGGCCTTGCCCTCCCTGATTATAAATTATATAATCTAACCACTCTAGGCAAAATTGCATTGGACTGGATCACAGAGGCAAATAACATTTCTTCAGTAGAGATGGAAAGTAATTTTTCATATCCCTTTTCATTAAAAGCCCTACTTATTATCATTTAAAAATATCATCATTGCCTGGCAAAGAAGTTGTAATAAATTGGGTATAGACTTTAGATTCTCTATTTCTTTACCGATTCAAGGTAACCCAGTTTACTCCTGGAATACACTGCTCTGTATACCGTGTATGGGCTCAAAAAGGACTTAAATATATTCAACAATTAGTGTCCCCCCATAGGTCACATTCTCTCCAAAAAATAACTTAACAAATATGTTTGATCTCCCCAGATATAGTTTATTTGCGCACTTTCAAGTACGCCATTACATTAATTCTCAAGACTATGGGTGGGATGACGGTTATCAATGGTTTGAGAAATGAGTGTATTAAAAAATTTGCAGCTGGCAAATGTACGATCGCCCTCTTATAAAATATTATGCTGGTCAAAAAAGGACAATTGCTCTTCTATAAATTATTAATTTTCTGGCTACATTTTTTCCTCATTTCGAATCTGCCAATATTAACCTCAGCTTTGCTGCACTTGGAAAATTAAATATCCCAGTTAGCTGGAAAGAATCCCATATTAAACTATTACAGAATGCATACCTAACTCCTGCAACACTATCTAAATTTTCCTTATCTACGAATCAACAGTGCCCGAAATGTCGTTTGGCAAATAATGATGTTCTACATATCAATTCTGGGGCAAAGTTAATCTTTGGTATGGAAAGCTTTATCAAGATAATTTCAAAATACAAGCTATTCATATAATTTTTCTTATCCACCCTAACCTAGTAATGATTAAACCAAAGAATATTAGTTCATTAAATACTATAATTTTGGTAACTAGACTTGATTTTGAAGAACTGGAAGGATGCGCGTCCACTTAAATTCTTCAATTTTCATAATCTCCTTCTTCAACAAATAGTTTTTTAATCATACAATACTTTTTTTTATTTTAGGGACAGGGCTGAAATTTTTTTTAACAACTGGAATCCTATACTCAAGTTATATCCATGTACGATACAAAAACGTATCCTAGCTCCCATAAGTTATTCAGAAGCTTACCATAATTTTTCTTTTAAAAAAGAAAAGTGTATAAGAAATCACAGTTCAATATACTATTGGAGATGATACTAGGCTTCTAACAACGATCTTGGAGGGGGGTGAGAGGTGGAGAGCAGAGAGTGGAATATTTTTTTAATTTTTTTTTATTATTTTTTTTGGTAATAGGTGTGTCAGTGGGAAAAACCTCCAACATGTGTACAGTTACATTTATTTTTATCATTTTAGTCACCATTTTAGGATTTGCTAGAATTAAAATGTTGTTTCTTTTTGTACAATAAAACATTGATTTAAAGGTTGATTTACTCTGCAAGGTGCAATATAAAAGTGAATGTACTATATTTTGTGTACACTGTTGGATATTAAATAAAAAAAAAAAAAAAAAAAATAGTAAACACAGTCAATTGATAAAAAATGGCTTCAGCCAAACACTAACCATGAGTGAAAAGTTTTTGTGTTATTCTCTGAAAAATGGCCAAGTCAGGGTATGTAAACTTATGAGCACAACTGTATGTGTATATATATATATATATATATATATATATATATATATATATATATATATATATATATATATACACTATATATAATAATAAAAATGAGATTTTTTTTCTATATGAAGAATATAGTAATGTAACAAATTATCTATCTATCTATATATATATATATATGTAGCATAGAGGTGATAGTTGAAGCCATAGCTGTTTACCCAGTGAAGAAGTGTAAATAGAGAAGAGTAGAGGACCCAGGACAGAGCCTTGAGGTACTCCAACAGACAGAGGCAAAAGAGAGGAGTCACCAGCAAAAGAGACTGAGAAGGATCTGTTAGAGAGATAAGAGTGAACCCAGGAGAGGGCAGTCTCACAGAGCCCAATAAAGCTGAGAATCCATAGGAGGAGGGGATGGTCAACAGTGTCAAAGGCAGCAAAGAGGTCAAGTAAGATGAGTATAGAGTAGTAGCCTTTGTTTTTTGCAGAACAGAGATTGTTAGTAACCTTGGTAAGGGCAGTCTCAATTGAGTGTTAGGGTAGTAAGCTAGATTGCAGTGGGTCGAGCAATGATTTGGAGGACAGGTAGTGAGTTAGTCGATCGAAAACTAGTTTTTCAAGGATTTTTGAACCTAGCAGGAGCAGTGATATGGGGTGGTAGTTTGCAGGAGAGTTAGGGTCAAGGGAGGGTTTTTTGAGGAAGGGGGTGACCTTTGCATGTTTGAAGGAGGCAGGGAATAAATTGGTAGATAGGGATAGGTTGAATATGTGAGTAAGAGCTGGAGTGAGTGTGGGAGACAGAGAAGGTATTAGATGTGAAGGAATAGGGTTAAATGGGCAGGTAGTGAGGAAGACAAAACGGAACCCACTTCACTCTCAGTGGTTTGGAGGAGGGTGAAGAGAGTGGCAGAGGGGGTGACTGGGAGCGAAGTTGGGAGATTGCAGGCTTATGTTGGGATGTTGCTTCAGATGGTAAGTGTTTAATTGAAAAAGTAGTCAGCCAGGTCTTGAGCACTGAATGCAGATGAAGGGGGTAGTGCAAGTGGGTATAGGAGAGAGTTGAAAATAGAGAAGAGTCATTTAGGGTTTGTAGAGTGAGTGCATATAAGAGAAGTCAGTTTGCTTAGCTAAGTGAAGGGCAGAGGTGTAAGAATAAATAATGAACTTCTAGTGGATGAAATCAGGTTCAGAGTGCGATTTCCTCCAGGCACGTTCAGCAGTGCGAGACTATTTTGTAGGTGGTGTGTTTGCTGAGAGTGCAAGGGCTGGAGCGGACGACGTGGGGCTTTGCTTAGTTGGGGAGGAGCAAGAGTGTCAAGTGCAGAGGAGAGAGTATTGTTATAGTGGGTTGTTGCAAGGTTGGGGAGGATAATATGGTAGTTTGGGGGAGGCATTTTTGAATAAGGTTTGAAAGCTGGAGAGGATCTACAGTGTGCAGATTTCTACAGGTGCGGGGGCAAAGGGGAGGATGAAGGTTTAGCCTGTAAATTAAGATTAAAGGTGAGCAGATGGTGGTCTGAGATGGAAAATGGGCGACAGGCAACATCAGAGAGAGAGAGATAGGAGAATACCAGATCAATAGAGTGTCCATTGCGGTGAGTAGGGTGGATTGTGAGTGAGAGAAGTTTAGAGAGGTGTATATATATATATATATATATATATATATATATATATACACATACACACACACACACACACACATATATATACACACACATACATACATACATACATATATACACACACACACAAAGTATCTAGAATATTTTTTATTATTAATATACTATATGTAATATTTCAATAACGCACGTAACCGAAGCTCGCTACGCATATTTTACATTCCTATGTTTTTCAGATAGAAAAAAAAATAATTTTTATTAATAAACATATATTTCTATAAACATTTGATAATGTGAAATATATATCTATACCTATATATCTATTAGGGATGGGCGAATGTTTCTAAAAATTCGAAATTTAAAACGAATGTTGATAGATTCGTTCGTTGAAATTGAATTTCGAATGTTTATATAACATTCGCAAATTCTATTTTTGAATTTTCGTTTTCGAATTTTTCAATAAAATTCGAAAATATTTGTTTGAATAATAGAATGTTTAGCTATGTATTCATTCAATTTCGAAATGTAATATTCAAATTCGAATGTGACATTCGAATTCGAATGTGACATTCAAATTTTAAATAGTATTTCTAGTCTACAACTGTGTTTAATAAATGTAATATTCGAATGCCACATTCAAATTTGAATGTCACATTCGAATTTGAAATAGTATTTCTAGTCTAATACTGTGTTTTAAATGTGATATTCGATTTGAATGTGACATTCGAATTTGAAATAGTATTTCTAGTCTAATACTGTGTTTTATAAATGTAATATTCCAATTCGAATGTGACATTCGATTAGCATGTGATATTCGATTAGAATGTGACATTCAAAATAGTTTTTCTAGTCTACAATTGTGTTTTATAAATGTAATATTCCAATTTGAATGTGATATTCGAATGTAACATTCAAATTCGAATGTTACATTCAAATTCAAATGTGACATTCGAATTCGAATGTGACATTCGAAAACTGTAAATAACATTTGAAAATCAAATTTTTAAGAATATTCGTTCTTATCAACATTCTATTATGTAAATCGAATTTCTACAATAACATTCGTTCTAACATTCGAATTCGGATATAAACACATTCGCCCATCCCTAATATCTATAGGAACAGATATACAGGTATATACAGATAAATAGAAATATGTGTAAAAAATAACCTGTCCTGTATGTAAAGAACACTGGAATGTGAAAATGTAACTCCTGTTGGGTTAGCACACGAGTGATAAGTATTTATTGAAGTCTATGGGGCGAATGCGTTTGTGAAGTTGCTTTATCTGAGGTCCTCAAGTTTCACTCACGTGCACACTTTTGACTTCAAATTTCAATACGTGCGCTACCCGACATGTGCAAAAAAGCTTACTTCTAGAAAAGTTGATGCTCGAGTGCGAGTGCTACATAGCGTGCCAATTGTAATCTAGCCCTAATTGTGCTCAGCCTGCAGTTCTGGTGTACACTGAAATACCAGCCCAAAACCCTATACCTTGGTATGTTCTCATCCACTGTTGCACATCCATACAAGAATACTATAATCCCCACAACAGATGCTGGGATGAGCATTTGCGTGTAAACTCCAAGCCAGGCAAAGTACAGCGCAATCTTCTCCCCAAAATATTTCCTAAGAAAGAGAACAAAAGCGTAAATGAAGCTCCATTTATTATGCAGAAGGGACAAAACTTCTAAGAGTAAGACACAAATCACTCATTTAAAAAGAAAGTACTTCAAAGCCAGGGCCAAGAAAACTCAAACCAACAAGTTTAGCACAAAATAAAGATCTTACCTGACCAGGTCAATAGGTTGGTATTTGTAGAACACCCCATAACTTGCCCATTCATCAGAGAGGAGCTGAAAAGGAAAGTTACAGATCAACGATTTAGAAGAGCAAGGGGTCGATTTATCAAGCTACGGCTGACAGGGGCATACATATCCACCCCTGTCCACTGCAGCTCGCCTCTGGCGGGTTGAATTTCGCTGCCAGAATTCAGCATTGAACCAGAATGCTATTTTGCTCTCTTGTGCAATGTCGCCCCCTGCCCGAACACAGCCAATCACGTGCAGGCAAGAGCTGTCAATTTCCCCGGTCGGACGAGACTGGAGAGATTGAAATTCTCCACCTAAGAGATTAGGGAAGCAGCGTTCTGATGACCACTGCTTTATAAATACGGACTGCAGGTTCTCTTGTGCGAACCTGCAGTCCTAGAGGGGCGAAGGCTTTGCTAAACCGACCATCAAATGTCTGAGAGGTTGATAAGGTTCTCCATTTGATCAGGAAAAATAAACACAAACTATTATCGGCTTCCAGTGTTTGAGAGTGGCCAATAAGAATGGGGATGATTTATGCTCATGGTATTCTATTTGGTTTGGTTCTTGTAAAACGCTGGGATTTACTTTCACTTTAATGATTTGTAAAACTACTTTAAAACCTGGGAGATTATTATCTGATCTTAAAGGGACAGTAAGGTAAAAATTAAACTAAAATGTATTGGACAGAGCATAATATTTTGTTAAAGAATGATCCTAGGAGAGCAAAAAAAGTATGCATGTGTCTTTATCCATCTGCTTTGCAACAATTTTATAGCAATGTTATACCTGGTTGCAAACACTGCTACTGTAAACTGCAAGAGACAGATGCATGCTCCTAAGCTATCAGCCTACTTAGCTTTACTTTTCAATAAAGGCTGCCAAGAGAACGCAAATTAGATAACTGAAGTTAGTTGCAAAGTTCTTTAAAAATTGTATGCTCTATCAATCATTTAATTGTGGCCAGTGAGGGCCATTTTTAAATGAGTGTGACCTATGATCTAAAGCAATCAATTCGTTTGTTTAGGAAATATGCAGTAGTTTGAAGAAAACCTAGGTTACATGTGACAAGCATAAGAGGTGTTTTATGTCCCTTTAAAAGTGACTCTCTCTTTAATTCCATTCACAAAAGGGACACCTAGATCACTATTCCCTGAAAGCTCTGTTCCCCCCCACCCCGTCACTTCAGTCAGGATGTTTATACATCATGTGAAATCTGGAGACAACTTTCGCATCTGCTTATTGTCCGGGGATGCTAGCTAGAACATAGTTAGAAGAAAATCTCCTTAGAAGAAAACTTCCTTACAAAATATGAATTAAAGTGTAATGTTAAGGTAAGGGATAATAAACTACACTGCAGAAACAAGAGGCACAGCATTAACCATCAAACTAACAGCTTTACATTTTTGTGAAGCAGATAATTCACTGTAACTTACCTTACGATCATTTGGCTCAGCGTCATTTTCATAGTCACCCTAAAGATAAAATTAACTGCTTAATATTCTCAATCCATTTACTAACCTTAATCAATATAGCTCCACCCAGGAATGGTCCTAGATCACTGGTTTTCAAACCTGTCATCAGACCTCCCCAACAGGCCAGGTTTTCAGTATTACCTTGGAGGAGAGCAGGTACAATAATCATGTTTATTAATCAGCTGATTATTTCACCTGTTCTCCAGTTCAGATATCCAAAAAATGTGGCCTGTTAGGGAAGCCTGAGGGCAGGTTTGAAAACCAGTGTCCTAGACCATGGAATTTAGTGGGTGCTAACAATGCTACACGTGAGACCTCCTAACACCTGTCTTATTTATTTAAAATTCGCTTAACTACTTTTACTTCATCCCCTTTCCTGGATAGAACACTGAACATGCATAAAATGAGGTTACAAATCCCGCCTGGCGTCCACTTAGAAGTAACAGCGGCTACACCAATCAATGGCACCAGCACACAGTAGATACAGTCTATTTTTATAGAAGACTTTAAAGAAAATAAGATGGTAAAACCAGAGTTTAAGTTTTTTATCAAACGTTTAAAAGCAAGGAAACTCCTAACTCACTGCGCTCACTCCCCCCCCCCCTTGGTAGCTTTGCATGACATCATCAAATAAAATCACTAGTGATGTAGCCATACAATAAGAGGGTGCAGTTTAAGATAGGAATTTCCTTGTTTTTGAACATTTGATAGCAAGTAGGTCAGAATGCTGAAAAAGGGGGTAATAATGAATTTTAGGAGCATTAACAAATGTTTTGAGTAGATACCAAGGCTATCCAAAGACATTCCTCTAGTTCAGTGGCCTCAAAGTAAAGGCCCTGGGGCCTAATGCGGCCCTCAAAATAGTTTAATCTGGCCCTCACTTGTTTATTAGATAAATTAATAATTTGGGCCCTGTCAATGTTTATAGGGTTGAGGTGTAACACGATGTTCTCTATAGGCACTTATAAGATAAATATAAAGACAAACATGCATTGTCTAGTGTAGACTTCCATTATGCACTGCTTGGAGAAATGTCACTTTTTATTCAGTTCCAGAATGATGACTTCACTTGGCACTCACAAGATACAGATTCACTTTGTATGTCTAATGTGGCTACAGTTCCTACCATGCACTACTTCTTTGTGCAGAAAATGGTCCCCTTGGAATTGGGTGGTACAATCTCCCTAGTAGAGTGTGTTCATTACTAAAGGAGAGAGGCGTCTTGTTGTGAGTGGGCTAGATGGGGTCTCTGTATTGGGAATGTAAAACCATATAGCTTACTTTAAAAAAATCTGCCAAGGATTCTCTTTTTCTATAACGTGATAAACATGGATTATAAACACAAAATAAACTTGCTTAGGCATACTCACATCATGCAAGGGGTAAGCTGCACTGTACACTCCATTAGCAAGTAAACTGGTTATTCCTAGTAAAAACATAATAATAATAATAATAATTGTTAATGGAATATAGAGATAAGGACACATATGAACAAAATGTCACTTTAGTGATATTACTTATATGTGAAAACAAGAAAAACAAAATGTATGCTCACCTGATAAATTTCTTTCATTCCGGACATGGAGAGTCTACTATATCATTCCAATTACTAGTGGGATATTCAACTCCTTTCCAGCAGGAGGAGGCAAAGAGCACCCCAACAAAGCTGTTAAGTGTAACTGCCTTACCCATAACCCCCCCAGTCATTCAGACGAAGGAAATGGAAAAAAGGAAGAAACACAAGGGTGAAAAAGGTGCCTGAGGTTTACTAAAAAAAAACTGCTGAATTATAATTAAAAAAGAGGGCGGGGGGGGCGTGTCCAAGCAGCGTTCTGAACAGGACGCACACTCTGGGAGCTCTGAGCAGAGATTTCAGTAATCCGCCGATTATTGTCATATAACAGCAAGTTATGAGTTTATAAATTACAGATTGTACAGTGTGGTCACTAGCGACCAAGCATTTAATCTTCTTGTTGTCTGCATGACGCTGGGGCTACAGTTTGGAGAATAAGGCCTAAGGCGGCGGCCTAATACTAGGCATTCACCTCCCCCCCGGGAAGAGCCGGGTTATCAGTGCTGCCAGGGAGACCGGCTTACTGAACTCTTCGCACTCTAACATAGATAGGATTACAGCCGAGCACAATATCAAGTCTGAAGTGGTGCTATCATCCTACTCTCGCATCCAGCAAACTACCAAGACATCTTTGCTCAACGGGGCAAGTTAACACATAGCCGGAATTTAAGTATCCTTGAAAGATGGTGACTATGTATGATACAAAGAAATTGATAAAGTATGACCTTCACTTTGCAAATCTTGAGAGGCTTATGGAAAATCTTGCAGAGAGAGCCCCATTTGACGCTCTGATGAAAAAGCTCTGTACCGCTGACAAGTTAATAACAGCTCCTAAGGAGGATATGAAAATTACCTCTCAAGATGGCGCCATAAGGATCGTGCACGCATCAGAGGAATTACAGTCGCTGCAGAGGCCCACTCTGCCTAAACCTACAAACGATAGGCCAGAGAGATCATTATCAGATGTGGGGCAAGAGGTTGACCACACTGGCGCACCCGACATCGTTGCCGGACATATGAAGGGGCTTCCCCAAGCAAAAGCGCATCACGCGGTTGCCACAGCGCCGCTCCGGCAGAAACGATCCAGGAGATCTCATCAGGCCTCTTTCCCGACTCAAAGTCTGACTCCAGCGGGGCATAAAAAGGGGGCTTCCCGAGATCGAAAGGTTTACAGAGGAGGCCTCGGGGACCTAGATGGGCTTCAATGCCCCACACAGTTCGAGCTCCACTCGGAGCTACAGCTTGATGGTAGCCCAATACGACCATGGCCCGGGGAGACCCGGTGTGACGGACTTGCACAAGGAAAAAGGCTGCACAATTCAGAAGCGGGACAGTATGATCAGGCTATTACTGGAGGGTGAAAGTGACTTTACTCACCTCTGAGGACATTAAACCCTCGAGATGCAAAATGCAGTAACTATGCAAAGTTATGTTAACCGGTTTTTATTATGTTGCATGATATATAGTATATATAGCACTTGTGTTTGCCCTCTTTGTTATTCAGTTTTTGTATTGCTCATGCCAATTTACTGGGGATAACTGATTTATTGTGAAAATGAGAAGTATGCAGCCCCCTCTCTGTGGCTTGCGGCCGGGGCCGCGGAGCAGGGGACGATGAACTAGTGCCGCTCAAGCATAAAAAGTTATTATTTAAACAACTAGTCAACAGTAGTTCACCACAAATGTCTTATAGTCTAACCTCACGATATAATATACCCCTTCTTAATCGTCAACATCCATAACTAATTAAAATGGAGGAAAAGAGGGCATTCCCTCGAGATAAGATCAGCAGTGATGCGAGATGATATACTCAAATACTTTTTTATTTATTATATATAAGATTAACTATTAGCTCGGTCTGGGTCCTTAATTTATTTGGTTTGCAATATTTGGTCCCCACTCCTATCACCTCAGTATGTTTTTTCTTATCTTATTTTTCTCTTAACTCCTTGTTTAGTTTGTTTTTTGTTCTTTTAAATCATTGTTTAGTCTGTTTTTCATATGTATAACCCCCACATTGTCTATATACACACAGTGCCCAAAAGTGTCCCATTTAAAAAGTTGGGGCAAACTCAAGGTTCAATAACTAATACTCATTGCTTTGTTTTATCTTCTTATTTTTAGATTCCTTTAATAAGACAGTGAAATTTGAGTATTACATAATTCATAATTATTGCATGGTCCTAACAATGTGAAATGCCTTTTCGCAACTTTTTCTGATATATTCCATGTATTTTTAAGATCTGCTGTAAATCCTCGTTATCTCAATAAAGCTCTTTGAAAATAAAAAAATAAAAAAAATAAAAAAAAAAAGGGCGGGGTCATGGACTCTCCATGTCTGGAAATAAATTTATCAGGTAAGTATAAATTTAGTTTTCTTTCCTATGAGATGGAGAGTCCACAACGTCATTCCAATTACTAGTGGGAACCAATACCCAAGCTAGAGGACACAGAATGAACAGGGAGGGAGGAAAAGGCAGGAGGACCTAATTAGAAGGCACTACCGCTTGTAGAACCTTTCCCCCAAAAAAAGCCTCAGCAGAGGCAAAAGTATCAAATTTGTAGAATTTGGAAAAAGTATGCAAAGTGGACCACATTGATTGCCGCCTTGCAAATCTGTCCACAGAAGCTTCATTTTTAAAAGCCCAAGAGGAGGAGACAGCTCTAGTGGAATGAGCCGTAACTCTCTCAGGAGGCTGCTGTCCAGCAGTTTCATACGCCAAACGAATCAAACTTTTCAACCAGAGAGACAGAGTAGTAGAAGTGGCCTTCTGACCCTTACACTTTTCAGAAAAAAGAACAAACAGGGAAGAAGATTGCCTAAAATCCTTAGTAGCCTTTAAGTAAAATTTTAGAGCCTTCACAACATCCAAGTAATGCAAAAGACGTTCCTTTTGAGAAGAAGGATTAGGACAAAAAGAAGGAACAACAATTTCCTGATTAATGTTATGATTCAAAACCACCTTATGGAGAAACCCCAATTTGGTACGAAGGAACGCTTTATCATCATGAAAAATAAGATATGGGGAATCACACTGTAAAGCCAAAAGCTCAGATACTCTAGAAACAGAAGAAATGGTAACAAAAAACAAAACTTTCCAGGATAACAGTTTTATATCAACAGAATGCATTGGCTCAAACGGAGCCTACCGCAAACCTTTAAGGCTCCACGGGGGAGCAACAGGTTTAAACACAGGCCTGATTCTAACCATGGCCTGTAGAAAAGGCTTGATCCTCTGGTAGATATGCCAGACATTGTGCAAAAGGATAGATAATGCAGAAATCTGACCCTTTTGAGTACTGACCAATAAACCCTTATCCAGACCATCCTGAAGAAAAGACAAAATCCAGGGAATTCTCAGCCGGCTCCATGAGAATCCCTTAGACTCACACCAATAAAGATATTTACTCCACATCTTAAAGGAATTCTTGCAAGTAACCAGTTTTCAAGCCTGAATCATAGTTTCAATGCCCGCTTCAGAAAACCCACGTTTGGACAGAACTAGGTGTTCAATCTCCAAGCAGTTAGTTTCAGAGAATCTAGGTTTGGATGGAGGAAAGGCCCCTAAAATAGAAGGTCCTTCCTCAGAGGTAACCTCCAAGGAGGAAGAGATGACATGCTCACGAGATCCGTGAACCAGATCCTTTGAGGCCATGCAGGAGCTATTAGAATCACTGATGCTCTCTCCTGTTTGATACGAGCAATGACTCGTAGAAGGATAGCAAATGGAGGAAACCGATAAATCAGAGAAAACCTCCAAGAACCGCTAGAGCATCTATAAGAGTGGCCTGAGGATCTCTTGACCTTGAATTGTACCTTGGAACCTTGGCCTTTTGCCGGGGCGCCATCAGATCCAACTCTGGAACCCCCCACTTGAGGGTTATCTGAGAGAACACCTCCAGATGGAGAGCCCCCGCCCAGGGACGAAAGGTCTGTCTGCTCAGAAAATCCATTTCCCAGTTGTCCACTCCTGGGATGTGGATGGCAGATAGGAGACAATCATGTGCTTTCACCCAATGTAGAATGCGAGTCACCTCCTTCATGGCTAAGGAGCTCCGAGTCCCTCCCTGGTGGTTGATGTAAGCCACTGAGGTGATGTTGTCCAATTGGAATCTTATAAACCGGACCAATGACAGTTGAGGCCACGCTGATAGGGAAGATAGCTCTCAACTCCAAGATGTTTATGGGAAGAGAGGACTCTTCCTGAGACCACAGACCCTGAGCCCTTAGAGGGCCCCACAAACAGCTCCCCAGTCCGACGGGCTGGCACCCGTAGTCACAATTTCCCAGAAGGTCTCTGAAAGAAAGTGTCCCAAGACAGATGTTCCTGTGACACCCACCACAAGAGAGAGTCTCTTGTTAAAGGGTCCAGATTTATTCTCTGAGATAAATCTGAATGATCTCTGTTCCAGTGATGGAGCATACATAGCTGCAGCGGTCGAAGATGGAACCGTGCAAAAAGAATGATGTCCATGGATGCCACCATCAGACCAATCACCTCCATGCATTGGGCCACAGATGGATGAAAGGCAGACTGGAGAGAGAGGCAGGAAGCAAGAATCTTGTCTTTTCTGATCTCCATCAGAAAAATCTTCATGGACAGGGAATCAATTAAAGTCCCTAGGAAACACACTTTGGTAGATGGAAAAAGAGAACTTTTTTTCCAAATTCACCTTCCACCCATGGGAACGAAGAAAAGACAACAGCATCGCTTTATGAGTTTGGGCTAGTTGAAAAGATGACTCCTGAACCAAGATGTCTTCTAGATAAGATGCCACAGCAATTCCCTTGGATCTGATCATAGCCAATAGCACTCCCAGAACCTTTGTGAATATTCTGGGAGCCGTGGCCAGACCAAATGGAAGTGCAACAAATTGGAAGTGCTTGTCCAGAAATGTAAACCTCAGATACTGATAGTGTTCCCTGTAAATGGGAACATGAAGGTATGCGTCCTTCAGGTCTATGGTTGTCATAAACTGACCTTCCTGTAGCAAAGGAAGAATGGAACGAATAGTTTCCATCTTAAAGGACGGAATCCTGAAGTATTTGTTGATGCACTTGAGGTCTAGAATGGGCCGAAAAGTTCCCTCCTTTCTTGGAACCACAAATAGATTTGAATAGAATTCTAGACCCTGTTCTTCTAGAGGGACAGGAACAATTACTCCCAGAGAGTTTAGGTCTTTTACACAGTAAAATAAGGCTTCTTTACTTGGTTTGAGGATAATCTTGACAGGAGAAATCTGCCCCTTGGAGGGAAAGACTTGAACTACATTCTGTAACCCTGGGATACTATGTCCATCGCCCAAGGGTCTGGGACATCGCGTATCCAGGCTTGACTAAAAAGAGAAAGCCTGCCCCCACCTGATCTATACTGGAATTGGGGGCGGAATCTTCATTCTGATTTAGATTCACTAGAAGGTTTCTTGATTTGTTTTCCCTTGTTCCAGGGCTGGTTGGATTTCCAAGATGATCTGGGTTGATCTGGTTTTGAAGAAGAAGAGGAGGACTTTTGTCCCTTAGAGTTAAGAAAAGAACGAAAATTAGAAGTCTGATGACCTCTAGTTCTATTTTTCTTGTCCTGAGGTAGGAAAGATCCCTTTCCACCTGTAATCTCTGAAATGATCTCTGCCACACCAGGTCCAAACAGGGTCTTTCCCTTGTAGGGTAAAGCCAAAAGTTTGGCCTTAGAGAAAACAGCGGCCAACCAAGACTTTCACCACAGAACCCTGAGAGCTAGAACCGTGAAGCTAGACATCTGAGCTCCCAGACAAATTATCTGCATATTGGCATCACAGATACAAGTATTGCCCAATTTGAGAGCCGATCCTATCTTGGATACTGTAGTTTCCTCTATAATAAGATCAGACAATGCATTGCACCAATAAGATGCAGCTCCTGCAACCATAGCAATACTCGCTTGCTGGTTGCCACTGTAACCCTTGATGGATATACATCTTCTTTAAGTAAGCCTCAAGCTTTTTATCCATAGGGTCCTTAAAAGAGCAACTATCCTCTATAGGAATGGTAGTTCTCTTGGCAAGAGTAAAAATAGCTCCCTCTACTTTGGGAACAGTACACCATGAGTCACGAATAGAGTCAGCAACAGGAAACATCTTCTTAAAAACAGGGGAAGGGGAAAAGGGAACCCTGGCTTATCCAATTCCTGAGCAATAATTTCAGGCATCTTCCTTGGGACAGGAAAAACCTTCTCAGAAGATGGGGAATCATAAACTCTATCCAATTTAGAAGACTTTGTGGGGTTGACAGCAACCAAAGGTTCAGAGTCATCTAAAGTAGCTAGAACCTCCTTCAATAGTAACCAGAGGTGTTCAAGCTTAAATCTAAAATTAACCTCTTCAGACTCAGATGATTTTTCTGCTAAAGTCTCAAAATCTGAGATTTCACCTTCAGAAGCTATTGAAGAATGCTCCTCATCAGAAATCTGAGCAAGAGTCGCTAATGCAGTCCTAGAGTCAGAAGCCCTAGAATCAGGCAAATGTTTAGATTTTCTCTTCCGCTTACCCAATGCAGGGAAAGCTGACAAAGCCGCTGTTACTGCAGAAGAAACCAGAGCAGCAAAATCACTGGGTGGATGAGAGGACATAGAAGGCACAGAATGAGACACAGTTAATGCTTGGGACTTTGACGAGAAAGCGGAGGCATGTCATGCACAGCATCATCCTGAGAGACACTTGGCTCAGAAGGGAGTAATTTATCTTTACATTTTAAAGTCTTTGATAAGCATGAGGAACAGAATTGCATTGGCAGGACAATTTGAGCCTCTAAACACAGTAAACACTTGTTCACAGACACTGGCTGATCTAAACCAGACTCCATTACTTCAGTCACAGCCACAGAAAAAAAAAAAAAAAAATTTGAAAATAAAAAAATAAATTATTTTGAGATTGAAATAAATAGTAAACCCATTTTCACAGCGTTCCTATTTAATCCAAAACAATAAAGGGCCAAAAATAAAAAAAAACACCTCAGATGCCTGAGGCTCCTACCATACAAGAAAAGAATACCCCAGTAGTAGAGGATCAAGCCTTTCGATTTAACGATCCGCTAAGGTATAATGAGGGATCCGGTACAAACTCTCGATGCAAGGCACTCCTACGCACCACCAAACTCACTGAGCTCCGTTCCGTAAAAGCAGAAGTGCGGGCGCCACGTGAACGGGAAGAAAAAAAAAACTGTGCCACAGTACAAAACGCACGCATCAGAGAGACAAATGGCTTAGTAATGACCATTAATGTAACTCTCTAAGGAACTGTCCCTACCTACTAAAATAAAACTGCCACTGATGCCAAAATTAGAGAAGCGCTATAAATAAGAACCAATAGCGATATCTCTGTATACGTCCCAAGAACGAAATGTTCCACCACAATAAAGTGAACTCCTCAGCCAAGTGAAGTCTCTCAAACTGTATAAAAGTCTCAAATTAAAGTAAAAAATGTCCCCCAAAATGTATCCTTAACTATAAAAGGATAACTAATGCTAGAGAAAATTATCCATAAGAGGATTAACCTCCTTCAGTACCTAGAAGGCAAAACACTTACCTTAGATCCTGCACAAGCACAACAGATGCTGCTCCATAGGTGTGGCAGGTACTCTACTCCCGGTCATTGACCTGTAGGAAAATAAAGAAGAGTAACCAACTCTGGCTTTTTGCAAAGGGGAAGCAAAGTGTTAAAATAAAAGCAAGGACTACCTTGCCACCTTTTATCTGCTTAAAAGCCACCACTATTCTTACTGAAGAGATTGACGTAGACACGGCTAAAACCCCAATCCTTGCTTGCAGGGAAAAGTACCCATAAAAGGATTGAAATCTTTAGATACCAACTTTGCACAACCTCCATTGACAGAGGCAAAGAGAATGACTGGGGGTTATGGGTAAGGCAGTTACACTTAAAAGCTTTGCTGGGGTGCTCTTTGCCTCCTCCTGCTGGCCAGGAGTTGAATATCCCACTATTAATTGGAATGACACTGTGGACTCTCCATGTCATAGGAAATAAACCAAAACTAAGTAATAAAGTTTCCATGCCAGCTGTTGTGTGGACCCCATTACCATTTCACAGATTTGTGCACCACATGCTGTTATACTCCCGGAAGAGGATGAGATTAGGTTGTGATTAAAGTTAAATGAATATAATAATAAAGGCAGCTCTACAATGTCACTGTCTTGTTGGTGGCACAAGATGTATAATTATTCTATATTTAGTTGCACTTGTCTCAATCTTCTTCGCGAGCTGTAAGATATCAGCTGGGAACCCTCTGGGGATCTGTAACAAGACGGTGCAATATGCTCCACATTATGGGGAATATATCATTCTGTGATGGATTATTATTCCTTACAGTATCTACAAAGTGCACCAATAAGTATATTACAGAGACACAGAGCGCTCCTCATTCAATTAATTTGTACTCAGCGAAGAACATAAATATACACCAATATGTAATTGTCAAAACTGACTTTGTATTTTTAAATCTCAGCTTCTCATTCACTAAACCTGCTCATTAGAATATTGGTTATGAAAGTAAAACAATTATTCATGAATTAATTACAATGACACCAGACAATTTACATTGTGTCTCTATAATATAAAATGAAAAAAAATGTAAATCATAAAAGTGATTTTAATCTACAACACAAACGTATAAAATACACAATATCGATTCCTTTTGTATGGTTTGGCGCTTGCATGTGACTCATTGCATATTAAAAGGGACATAAAACTAAAATGCACAGAAATTAATTTTAGTTTAAAAAGAGTATTTTTCTAATACACATTTAGTAGCAAAAATGCTATGAAGCTTCTAAGTTAAAGGGCCATGATACCCAAATGTTGAAACACTTGAAAGTGATGCAGCATAGCTGTAAAAAGCTGACTAGAAAATATCACCTGAACATCTCTATGAAAAAAAGAAAGATATTTTACCTCAAAATGTCCTAGGTATTCAAACCCCATTGCAAAGGACTTTAAGCAGCAAATCAGTATGACTGTTCCGGGAAGGCAAGGGAGTGAGCTTTGTGCATACTCGTGCTATTTCCCTATTTAGTTTAAGGAAGTTTACTATGAAATCTCATGAGAGTTAAGTGAAATCTCATGAGATCACAGTAAAAGAGTTCATGACCTCAGCACTGATGATGCTGATTGGCTGCTGTTCATTTCTTCATATTTTTTTTTACCTGCAGCTGGGCAGTTGCTGAAGTATAACTGTTTACACAACACTTACTCTGGTGAGCTAAGGAAATTGTGAGATCAAATATCTTCCTTTTTTACACAGAGATGCTCAGGTGATATTTTCCTGTCAGCTTTTTACAGTTTATACTGCATCAGTTTCAAGTGATTTAGCATATGAGTATTATGTCCCTTTAAACTCATCACTGTTTCAGCAAATAACTTTTACTGTGCACCCCATTTGAACACTGCATCTCCTCAGAGAGATGATAAAATGCATAATGTGATAAATACATGCCATTAAAGGGACACTGAAGCCAATTTTTTTCTTTCGTGATTCAGATAGAGCAATTTTAAGCAACTTTCTAATTTACTCCTATTATCAAATTTTCTTCACTCTCTTGGTATGTTTATTTGAAAAGCAAGAATGCAAGTTTAGATGCCGGCCCATTTTTGGTGAACAACCTGGGTTGTCCTTGCTGATTGGACAGCACCAATGAACAATTGCTGTCCATGGTTCTGAACCAAAAATTTGCTGGCTCCTTAGCTTTGATGCCTTTTTCAAATAAAGATAGCAAGAGAACGAAGAAAATTTGATAATAGGAGTAAATTAGAAAGTTGCTTAAAATTGCATGCTCTATCTGAATCATGAAATTTTGATTTAGTATCCCTTTAAGTCACTACTAACTATATATGTTCTCTGAGCAGATACAGTGTTTATATGTGGCTGACATATCTACATATGCTCTTTTCACAGTAACAGCTATCACTGATACACATATGACTTTAAAGAGCTATGAATCCCAAACTATTATTTTTTGTGATTCAGACAGAGCATACCATTTGTAAAAAGTTTCCATTGTACTTCAATTATCAAATTTGCTTCCTTCCCATGATACTCTGTGTTTAAGAGATACCTAGGTAGACATCTGGAGCACTTCATAACAAGTAATAGTGTTGCCATTTAGTGCTCTTGCAAATGGATAACATTCTTGCACAAATGCTGCCATATATTGCTCCAGAAATATTCTGGCTCCTAAGCTTATGTCCCTGCTTTTCAACAATAGATACCAATAGAACAAAGTTTCATACCCCTTTAAACAAACATGAAACCCAAAGATTTTCTTTCATGATTCAGATAGAGGTAAAAGGGAAAGATATTTAAAATTACCTGCTCTATTATCTAATTTGTTTTGCTCTCTTGGCATCTTATGTTGAAAAATATACCTAGGTAGGCTCAAGAACAACAATGCACTACTAGGAGCTAGCTGCTGATTGGTGGCTGCACAGATATGCCTCTTGTCATTGGCTTACCAGATGTGTTCAGTCAGCAGTGCTGCTTCTTCATCAAAGGGTACCAAAGAACAAAGCAAACTTGATAATAGAATTAAATTAGTAAATTGTTTAAAAACTGTATGCTCATTCTGAATCATGAAAGATTTTTTTTTTCCTGTAACCCCTTAATGACAGCTGGTCGTTAGGAATCCTCTGAGTCAAGACCGCGCTATTAGACCCTCCCTCCTACAGGCTTGCTAAAATAGCGCAGTTTCACTGCTGGAGGCTAGACTGCCCTATTGAAAATGACACCCCCATAGAAAGACCAGCAACTAAGGGGTTAACAAGAAGCATGGTTGCTAATACGTGTATTACGAAAAATGATTCTACTCTAAACAAATATTAACAATTAAAAGGGACACTGAACCCAAATTATTTCTTTCGTGATTCAGATAGAGCATGCAATTTTAAGCAACTTTCTAATTTACTCATATTATCATTTTTTTTTGTTTTCTTGCTATCTTTTTTTGAAAAAGAAGGCATCTAAGCTAAGGATCCAGCCAATTTTTGGTTCAGACCCTGGATAGCACTTGTTTATCGGTGGGCAAATTTATCCACCAATCAGTAAGAACAACCCAGGTTGTTAACCAAAAATGGGCCGGCATCTAAACTTACAATCTTGCTATGCAAATAAAGATACCAGGAGAATGAAGAAACTTTGATAAGAGTAAGTTAGAAAGTTGCTTAAAATTGCATGCTCTATCTGAATCACAAAAGAAAAAAATTGGGTTCAGTGTCCCTTTAAGTTTTAAATCCCTTTAATAGAAGCATGCTTGGTTTACGCTCCTCAATATTATGCTTAAAATGTTTGCAGTGAAAAAGCTTGTGATAAATGTATACCACAGCATTTGTTTCTTATGACTTTGCTTACAAAAAAGAAACAGACAGAATGCAGACTGGAAAACGTCATACAGCTCACTGTTTTGGTACACTTGAAACATTGTGACGTTAACGAGCGCTCTTTATGTAGCAATATTCCGGAATGATGTTACACTGAGTGTGAGATTTTACAGTCTTTATGAGAGCAAAAACATTACTGTACACATTCAGCTTTCAGGACATAATTACATCACGCTACCACAGCACAAACACTCACAGTAGCTTTCAGAAATCCCAGTCTGTGCCAAATGAAAGGAGATTCCTTTAATCCCTAACTACTTGTTCATGGTGAATGGATAAAACATTTATTGTGCTTTGCTCCATGGGTGGAATGTTTAGAGATGTTGTAGGTAACTAAATGGATTTACTCATGAGAAGGTAACTAAATCGATTTACTCATTAGAGAGTTGTGAAATCAGTGGAAGATCTAGTGTTGCAATCATGTCCCCAGGCTAAGTGATGAAAACGTGTTTTCTTTACACCAGAGGCCAGTATCTAGTTGGTGTATGACATGACACATAGTGCAGAGCATGGGTGGAGGGTCCACACCTTCCAAACATACAGAAGAGACTGAGAGGAGTTTGAATGCTTCTGTTCATGTGTGTATAATATACCAGAAAAAGCAACAGCCCAGAGATTTGAGTTACAAATATCATATTATGGTCTCCCTTCTCGAAACCTCTCTGCTCAAGCAAGATTATCTAAAGATCTGAAAGTGCTAGGGGGGCTTCGACAGGATTCTTAGAAGGCAATTTCAATCTGGAAAGCTGTGTTTAGCTAAGGGGGAAGCCTACATTTCTGAATGTGAAGGAGAGACAAAACATTAAAAATGTAGTGCTCAATAAAATTAGTTTAAAAATAGTTTTCAATAGTTTTTAAAATAATAATCAAAGTAGACATACAAAATGTATTAATAGTTCACACTAAAGAGGTAGAAAACTTAAAACATTTTCTTTTTTTGTTTTGAAACTTCATTAAATATAACGTTTGTAACAGGTACCTATAAAATGCTTTGTGCTTTTTTTCTGTATTTTCCAATAAAATGTAATAATCCACCAAACAAATGTTTTCCCTCATTATGCAAGTCCTGTTATGATGTTCTATCTAGGTAGAAACATCATGGTGGCCTGCAAGCGCAGTCTAAGCTTTATTTTGCCAATGCATGTGCCTATTGTTTGCCGTATCCTCTCTCCATGTCACTATCCAAGTCCCAGATGGATGTTGACCTAGGGGGGCGTGGTGTATCACAGCACAGATGTTTTGCAACAAGCAAAGAGCAGCAGCACCACCAATATTGAGATAGATATGTATCCAAACGTATTAATATTATTTATTATGCTTGATTTATGAAGCATCAACATATTCTGCAGCACTGTCCATGGGTACAATTAATTTAAATAAAACAATGATATAAAACTTGTAAGAAACCAGACAAAATTTACAAACACATAGAGGAGGAATTAAGGGCCCTATTCCAGTGGGAATTTACAATCTAGAAGCATAGGAGGTTGAGAAACAGGAGGTGAGGACTGCAAGAGTGAGAGAGAAGTTAATATAGAGTTAGATGAGGGAAATGTTAGGTAAGTGGAATTAATTTATTACTGAGTTGGGAGGTAGGCTTCTCTGAACAGAAAAGTCTTCAGGGAGCATTTAAAGGAAGAAAGATTAGGGCAAGGCCTGACAACCCGAGGGAGAGTGTTCTAGAGGGTAGGTGCTGCACAACAGAAGTCCTGCAATCTAGTATGGGAAGAGGTGATAGTCGACGATGCATGGAGCAGGTCATTGTTGGATCTTAGTGGGTGGGCTGGAGTATACTTGTTGATTAGAGAGGATAGGTAGGGGAGCAGTGTTAGTGAGAGCTTTAAGGGTTAGGGTTAGTAATGCAAGGGTGAGAAATTTGAATTTAATTCTGCTGTGAATGGGGAGCCAATAAAGGGACTTGCAGAGAGCTGCAGCAGATACAGAGCGACGGGAAAGGTGGATTAGCCTGGCAAAAGCATTTAGGATGGATTGAATGGGGAAGAGGTGGGAAAGATGAAAGCCAGTAAGTAGGTTATTGCAGTAGTCAAGTCGGGAAATAACAAGGTAGTGGATTATTTGCTTTGTGGTATGAGTGCTCAGAGAAGGGCAAATCTTTGAAATATTGCGTAGGTGGTTGCAGCAGGATGAAGACAGCGATTGGATGTGGGGGATGAAGGATAGATTTGAGTCAAGTGTAACTCCAAGGCAGTGAACTTGCGGCAATGGCAATGCCGTTGACAGGGAAAGAAGGAGCTCAATCTTGGACATGTTCATCTTTAGGTGCTGAGAAACCATCCAGGAAGAGATACCAGATAAGCAGTCGCTGACATGAGAAAGGACAGACAGAGAGAGCAGGGGTGGAGAGGTAGATCTGGGTGTCATCAGCATAGAGGTGATATTTGAAGCCATAACTGTTGATAAGTTTATCCAGTGAAGAAGTATAAATGGAGAAGAAAAGAGGACCCAAAATAGATCCTTGAGGTACTCCAACAGACAGAGCCATTGGAGAGGAGGAGTCACCAGCAAATTACACAGAAAAAGACCTGTGAGAAAGATAAGAGTGAATCTAAGAAAGAACAGTGTCACAGAGATGTATACACAGTATATACACGTCTTAGCTTCAGGAAGCTCCAGCACTCACGGCTGTTAAGTTACAGCCGAGATCTGGGGTTCCTGAAGCTTCAAGCATCTGCCGCATATAGAGCCAGAGCTCGGTCGGTTTCCCCCGGCTCCATATGAGGGCAGATGCCTGATCGTTACAGTGTGTCACCGTCTAACGATTTTCTGCTGGTGCCGATGGGAGGTATGGGCGGGAGGCAAGTGGGCGGCTCAGCAGCGGAGGGGGGAGGGAAGGGGCGGGAGTGGGAGGCCCCTACGCTATGGAAAAACAAAAGGGACAGAGAGGGATGGGGCAGCTAAACTACAGAAAAGGGAATTTGGTAGTGTGGGGGGGGGGGGCAAACTAATGTTCCCGGGAAGGGGGAGGTGGGCGGACAATACGCTACAGAAAATAAGTAAAAAAATATATATAGATTTTTTTTTATAAAAAAGGAGCAGTTTATAGGTATGCCAGTATCTAAGATGGCAGCTAATAGAGGGTGAGGTTTAGAGAGCTGTTTGGGGGGGCTCAGGGAGGCTGTGGGTAAGGGGGGATCCTACACTGCATAAAATATATATAAAAAAAAAAAAGCCTTATATTTTTCATACTGGCAGAATGGCTGCCAGCACCTAAGAAAGTGGAAAGAGTGACCAGTGTGGGTGGGAAGTGTCAGGTGTGAGGGTAATCTCTACACTAAAGTTAAAATGAACCTTTTTAAAGATACCTAATTAACCCCTTCACTGCCGAAAATAATAGAAGTGTGATGCGCAGCTGCAATTAGCGACCTTCTAATTACCAAAAAGCAATGGCAAAGTCAGATATGTCTGCTATTTCTGTACAAAGGGGTTTCCAGAGAAACTTTTACAAACAGCATGTAAATAATTTCTGTGAGAAACCGAAAGTTTGTGAAAAAGGTAGCAATTTTTTTATTTATTTGATTGCATTTGGCAGTGAAATGGTGGCATGAAATATACCAAAATGGGCGCCTAGATCAATGCCTTGGATTGTCTACTTAAAAAAAATATATATATAGTTTTGAAAGGTAAATAAAAAAAAATAAAAAAGGCTCTATTTCTGTTTAAAGGGAGTAATAGCAAAAATGCTAACAATTCTCTGGTATTTTGGGCAAGATTTTGTCTGAAAGCCCCGGTAGTCAAAGGATTAATGCACACAGTAAATAGTTTTTAATTTACAATGTACAAAAAACAACAAAAAATGAAAGCGTAGTTGGATTTTTTTGCCCTTGACATGGGGTTTTCCTTGGGTGTGTCTAACATGCTCTCACAGGTCTCGCCCTACTTTCTAGGAATATTACTTATGTGGGTCTTGCCAAATGCAAGCTGGCAAGTTTGTCCCAAAATATGCACTGACAGAAAATGATTATGTATGCAGGTTAAAGTACTATACAAAACGTCATCATTCAATTTGTTTTTGCTTAAAAAACATTTTATCAGTGCTGGGTCAGTGTCACATTCACAGTCTTCTGTGAGATTCCATTCCAGAAATCTGCTTTACGTTTCATGGGAGGCAGCTTGTCCCACTTTCAACTTCTTTTTATTAGTTAATTGAGTGAGGTTTTCCCATGCCAGGTCAGTGTGACAATTCCATAACAGGGAATTTGAGAGAATTAGACCCATTATTACAAATTAGTGGCTCTAGAGCAGGTGTCAGAAACCTTGGGCCCCATATGTTTTGGAACTACATTTCCCATGATGCTAAGACACTCTTTAGGCTGTCTGAGCATCATGGGAAATGTAGTTCCAAAACATCTGGGGGCCCATGGTTGCTGACACCTGCTCTAGAGAACCATCAAAGATCTTGTATCGCATTACAATGCCAGGTTTATTTACCAGTCCTTTAGCCTTTCCAGAAAAACACCTTAAAGGGACACGAAACCCCAAATTTTTCTCTCACAATTCAGATAGATCAACAACTTTCCAATTTACGTCTATTATCAATTTTATTTAATTCTATTGGTAACCTTTGTTGAAGTATTAGCAATGCACTACTGGGAGCTAGCTAAACAAATCTGTAAGCTAATGACAAAAAGACATATCTGTGCAGCCACCAATCAGCAGCTAGCTCCCAGCTCCCGAGTCTACCTATACACACACATTTTTTTTTAAATATATATATATATATATATATATATATATATATATATATATATATATATTTCAAGTGATGGTGTAAGTGCACTCTCACCAACTTATGCAACTTGTCAGGGTGCTGTAAGGTAATAGATAAACTGTAGCAAAGAAGCACTCACTGAACGATTCCAACTGTGACAAAAGACTTTAATTCAAACGAGTGACGTTTCGGGACAATAACAGTCAGAGGAAGGGACTGTTATTGTCCCGAAACGTCACTCGTTTGAATTAAAGTCTTTTGTCACAGTTGGAATCGTTCAGTGAGTGCTTCTTTGCTACAGTTTATATATATATATATATATATATATATATATATATATATATATATATATATATATATATATATATATATATATACACAGAGAGAAATGCACTCACAGGAACGAACAACCAGCTCAATACCATTGTTAGCCTGTTCTATGGCGATTTACCACCTGGGTGCAACTTCTTTTAGCCCAGCAATGCTTTTCACAGAGTAGTATATCAGTCTGATCCCGCCTATTACGGTCAGTCCAGCGCCAAAATACCAGGCAATTCCTCTCTGAACAAGGAACAAAGCAACCCAGACGATCGTTTCGGCCTTCATTGGGCCTCGTCAGTGAGGTGTAGCAGTATTCCTCTAAGCACACTGAGCAAGGAGTCCACGTCTGGTTTCCCCTTTTTCCCATAGGGAGACTAAATACACACAGAGAGAAATGCACTCACAGGAACGAACAACCAGCTCAATACCATTGTTAACCTGTTCTATGGCGATTTACCACCTGGGCGCAACTTCTTTTAGCCCAGCAATGCTTTTCACAGAGTAGAACTTTCCTGTAGTATATCAGTCTGATCCCGCCTATTACAGTCAGTCCAGCGCCGAAATACCAGGCAATTCCTCTCTGAACAAGGAACACAGCAACCCCAGACGATCGTTTCGGCCAGACGTGGACTCCTTGCTCAGTGTGCTTAGAGGAATACTGCTACACCTCACTGACGAGGCCCAATGAAGGCCGAAACGATCGTCTGGGTTGCTTTGTTCCTTGTTCAGAGAGGAATTGCCTGGTATTTCGGCGCTGGACTGACCGTAATAGGCGGGATCAGACTGATATACTACAGGAAAGTTCTACTCTGTGAAAAGCATTGCTGGGCTAAAAGAAGCTGCACCCAGGTGGTAAATCGCCATAGAACAGACTAACAATGGTATTGAGCCAGTTGTTCGTTCCTGTGAGCGTGCTTCTCTGTGTGTGTGTGTGTGTGTGTGTATATATATACACACATATATATATATATATATATATATATATATATATATATACATACACATATATATATATATATATATATATATATATATATATATATATATATATATACACATACATATACACATACATACATACAAAGTAAAGATTGCACTCACAGGTCTTTTTTTACAAATAAGTAAAGGTATTTTAATGTAACGTTTTCGGGGATCTAGTCCCATTTGTCAGCATACTATATATGTACACATACACACACATTTTTATATATATATATATATATATATATATATATATATATATATATATATATATATATATACACACACATATACACACACACGAAAATCTTAAAGGAGCATTCTAGTGTAAAACATAAAATGCTCAATTTTTCTTGCGTTTTTTTAAACAACTCATATCTTTTATCTTGACTTCACATAACAATATGACCAGTGATTGGAGCATACACAGGTATGTCTGATTCTCATTGGCCCACCAGCTGTATGCTATTTTGGAGTGACACACTTTTTGACTGTGTAATTAATTCCTTCACTGGGGTTAAACACAACAAAAAGGAAGGCACTTGTTTGCAAATAAAATTCTTTAATGAAGCATTTTATATGTTTTACGCTAGAATGTTCCTTTATGCTACTAGTTTGTGTTACTAAAAGGAAATATGAAATATATGACCCACTAAGGTTTGTTCTTATGTCAATTTAAACCTTTTCTACCATAATAAATAATACACAAGGAGGAAAAAATACATATTTCATGAATACAGGCATTAACCATGTGCACCTTAGAAACAAGGTTTTACACGCTAGAGCTATATTTCTAGGAAAACATATTTTACCAAAAGCTATACACTATTTAACCACTGCGTAGAGATACAGTGACTCTCACACTCAGACTATAAGATATCAAGGCAGATTCTGATTAGGGGTAAAATAGCCAGCGTTGTTGTAATGTTTCATTTTATTCTTAACAATAAGAATCTCTATTTCTGAGGGTCAGCAATTAAAACAGAAAACAAAATATATATACATTAGCGTGAGGCCAATAGAGTTTGAAGAAGGAAGAGGATACAGTCTGTGCAAATTCTCTCCACACGGCATTCTGGAGCCCGTTTATGTCGAATATTTGTATTTTTATAAAGAAAAGGGATATGGTAGTCAAAAATAAACTTTCCTGGCCCAGATTTGCTTGTATAATAAGATGTACATTTTCCTCTCTGTGCATTTGTTATTTATACTTAGCCCCTTCAATGACAGCATACTGAGGTAGGCTCAGGCACATGCCCATACATGAGCACTGTATGTATAACTGTTACAAACACTGCTGCCATATGTGAAAGAGCTAAGTTACCAACAGGGATATGTAAATAGAAACTTCATTTAGTTCATACGCTCCATCTTAATCATGAAAGTATAATTTTGACTTCTAGACAGAGCAGGCAATTTTAGGGTGCATTTTATCACTAGCAAGTCCCATTCATATTGCATTTGTTACCAGTGAAGAGTAGTGAGTATCTTACCCATGCTGTATTTGGCCTTGGTGCAAGTTGTTCTTTTTAGAATCTCATATACCTGTAGGGAAAAGAGCAGTTTTATCATGAGGCCACACACATTGCTTCAGAACCATAAAATAAGCATAACAAACTGACAATGATACCCCTCCCCCAGTTATGACAATGTGCAGGATAAGAGGCATATTGAAATAGGTCCTGGTCTGGCTCCTCCTTTACTGAAACATGGATACATCTGTGTGCTCATTTAAAGGGAAAGTCATTAAACATTTATGATTCAGAAACTGCATACAATTTAATGCCTTATCTTGGTCTACTTACTTGAAACTTAGCTCCTTACTGTGGGAGCATACTAAGGTAGGATAAAGAGTGTGCATGTGACTTGAGCATGATATTTATAACATTGTTACAAATCATGCATCCTCCTGAGACTACCTATGTTCTCATGAGAAGGCTACCAAGAAGAACACAAGGTAACTGAATATCTATCTTTTTACATCCTACACACTGAATCATGAAGGTTGAATTTGACTTCTATATTCCCTTTAACTTAAACAGTGATTTCCTATAAACAGCCAACAGCTTCCTTTACTTGTCAGTGTCTCCATGAAATATGGTAATATGGATTTAGCTTAAAGGAATAGTATAATCAAAATTAAACTTTAATGAATTTTAAGTAACTTTCTAATTTACTACTATTATCATTTTTCTCTTTATTCTCTTGCTATCTTTATTTGAAAAAGCAAGAATGTAAGCTCCTGAGCCGTCCCATTTTTGGTTCAGCACCTGGGTAGCGCTTGCTGATTGGTGGCTACATTTAGACAGTAATCAGCAAGCGCTGCACAGGTGCTGAACCACAAATTGCATGCTCTATTTGAATAATAAAAGTATAATTTTGTCTAGACTATCCATTTAAATGGTATTGCAACTCTAATGCATTATGAAATAATGTTTTTAGTTTCCACAAGAAC
>NC_069505.1:205647917-205650417 GCF_027579735.1 Bombina bombina | reverse complement strand
ACTGCCTACTAAAAAGGTTCACTACAGGTCAGGTAACTGCCTACTAAAAAAGGTACACTACAGGTCAGGTAACTGCCTACTTAAAAGGTACACTACAGGTCAGGTAACTGCCTACTAAAAAAGGTACACTACAGGTCAGGTAACTGCCTACTTAAAATGTACACTACAGGTCAGGTAACTGCCTACTAAAAAAGGTACACTACAGGTCAGGTAACTGCCAACTAAAAAGGTACACTACAGGTCAGGTAACTGCCTACTAAAAAATGTACACTACAGGTCAGGTAACTGCCAACTAAAAAGGTACACTACAGGTCAGGTAACTGCCTACTAAAAAGGTACACTACAGGTCAGGTAACTGCCTACTAAAAAAGGTACACTACAGGTCAGGTAACTGCCTACTAAAAAGGTACACTACAGGTCAGGTAACTGCCAACTAAAAAGGTACGCTACAGGTCAGGTAACTGCCTACTAAAAAGGAACACTACAGGTCAGGTAACTGCCAACTAAAGAGGTACACTACAGGTCAGGTAACTTCCTACTAAAAAGGTACACTACAGGTCAGGTAACTGCCTACTAAAAAGGTACACTACAGGTCAGGTAACTGCCTACTAAAAAGGTACACTACAGGTCAGGTAACTGCCTACTAAAGAGGTACACTACAGGTCAGGTAACTGCCTACTAAAAAGGTTCACTACATGTCAGGTAACTGCCTACTAAAGAGGTACACTACAGGTCAGGTAACTGCCTACTAAAAAAGGTACACTAAAGGTCAGGTAACTGCCTACTAAAAAGGTACACTACAGGTCAGGTAACTGCCTACTAAAAAAGGTACACTACAGGTCAGGTAACTGCCTACTAAAAAAGGTACACTACAGGTCAGGTAACTGCCTACTAAAAAAGGTACACTACAGGTCAGGTAACTGCCTACTAAAAAGGTACACTACAGGTCAGGTAACTGCCTACTAAAGAGGTACACTACAGGTCAGGTAACTGCCTACTAAAAAGGTTCACTACAGGTCAGGTAACTGCCTACTAAAAAAGGTACACTACAGGTCAGGTAACTGCCTACTTAAAATGTACACTACAGGTCAGGTAACTGCCTACTAAAAAAGGTACACTACAGGTCAGGTAACTGCCAACTAAAAAGGTACACTACAGGTCAGGTAACTGCCTACTAAAAAAGGTACACTACAGGTCAGGTAACTGCCAACTAAAAAGGTACACTACAGGTCAGGTAACTGCCTACTAAAAAGGTACACTACAGGTCAGGTAACTGCCTACTAAAAAAGGTACACTACAGGTCAGGTAACTGCCTACTAAAAAGGTACACTACAGGTCAGGTAACTGCCAACTAAAAAGGTACGCTACAGGTCAGGTAACTGCCTACTAAAAAGGAACACTACAGGTCAGGTAACTGCCAACTAAAGAGGTACACTACAGGTCAGGTAACTTCCTACTAAAAAGGTACACTACAGGTCAGGTAACTGCCTACTAAAAAGGTACACTACAGGTCAGGTAACTGCCTACTAAAGATGTACACTACAGGTCAGGTAACTGCCTACTAAAGAGGTACACTACAGGTCAGGTAACTGCCTACTAAAAAGGTACACTACAGGTCAGGTAACTGCCTACTAAAAAGGTTCACTACAGGTCAGGTAACTGCATACTAAAGAGGTACACTACAGGTCAGGTAACTGCCTACTAAAAAAGGTACACTACAGGTCAGGTAACTGCCTACTAAAGATGTACACTACAGGTCAGTTAACTGCCTACTAAAAATGTACACTACAGTTAGAAGAGAGTGCAGAGCATCAGGAGACAATTATAATTCCCTGTCTGTGAGGGCGAGGAAAGAATTCCCCTTCTGCACCCTTGGTCAGTACATTATAATGAAATAAAACCCTCCACATGTACAGCACAAAGTAAAGAACCAGCGGGTGTCCCATGCATCACAATGTATAGTCTGAGTGGGCCCTGTAACTAGGAATTGCACAGGGGAAAGAGAAACAATTTGATAGGACATGAAAACCCACATTTTTTCTTTCATGATTCAGATAGCACACGTAATTTTACATAACTTTCCAATTTACCTTTATTATCAAATCAAATCTTCTTACTTTTTTGGTATTCCTTGTTAAAAAAGCAGGAAAGTAAGCTCAGAAGCGTGCACGTGTTTGCAGGCCTATATGGCAGCAGTTTTTAAAGCATTTTATACATTTGCAAGAGCACTAGATGGCAGCAGTTTGTGCACGCTGTCTATCTAGGTATCTCTTCAACAAAGAACAACATGAAAACAAAACAAATTTGATAATAGAAGTAAATTGGAAACTTTGTAAAGACCTTATGCTCTATGAATAACGAAAGAGACATTTTGGGTTTCATGTCCCTTTAAGTTAAAAAAACAAAATGTAAAAGAGAGAGATGGCACATGATGGAGTATAGCACATGCTTACCAAATAATGATCCAAACACTCATAGAAAAGCGATCTATACAACCATC
>NC_069505.1:205500417-205642917 GCF_027579735.1 Bombina bombina | reverse complement strand
ACTATCAATTTTTTTTTTACTCTGTTTTTACTGTAAATATTTTACATTACAATGCTCTTCACTTAGGGACTTATTTAACAAGCTCCGTATGGAGCTTGATGCCCCGTGTTTTTGGCGAGCCATCAGGCTCATCAGAAATACAAGTTATAAAGCAGCGGTCTAAAGACTGCTGCTCCATAACCTGTCCGCCTGCTCTGAGGCGGCGGACAGACATCTCTGGAAATCAACCATTGACACCCCCTGCTAGTGGCTGATGGGCCACAAATCTGCAGGGGGCGGCGTTGCACCAGCAGTTCACATGATCCGCAATATGTTCTTTGTATGTATAATATAGAGCATAGTGGGAAAGGAGGGCACTCACAGGATTTGAAATAATCAATAATGTTTATTTTGAATACATCACAAATTATGCATGAAAAGTTATGATCAACGTTTCGGCTCTTTCAATGAGCCTTCTTCAAGACAAATTTTAATCTATAAACAGCAAAAAAAATCAAAATTTAAGCAGTGCAAAATAAGTGAACACATATAACAAGCACTTCCAACACCACACATATTTCAATTAAAATTAATCAGATAAACCAGCGAGTATACTCAAACAGGAGAACTGGGAATGGAAGAAAACACAAACAACAGAATTCTATAAGGAACCCTGTAAACATTCAGGTGAGTCAGTAACATCACACAAGTGGGAACCAGGGATACTGGGAACATTTCCCATGTCCAAGCCTCCTATAAGTCATAATATGCAAGTGTAGCCATATGCCTATATAGCAGACCAGTACCTAACACTAAAAAACACACAAGGACACAGGTCTGTCAATGCAAACAGGTATGAATGTTAGTTCCAAGGCACCAGGTTATAAACCAGAACTCAGAAACCACATCATATATCAAATGTGTGCTTCCCCAATCAATGCTAGACTATGCTCCCAAAGAAGTGGGCTATATCATGGCACTACATTCCTTATTGGAAAGAGGACCCACCATGGTAAAAAGGCATAACATAGAAATGCTGACTCATTTTCACACCAACTCAGGGCTCAGATAAACCGCTATTTCCACTAAAAGATATATCATGATAAAGTCTGCATAAGCTGCAACCATAATAATCCACCAACTATATCAACGATAATCACCTTTCATAAGGATACGTGTCCACACGTTAGTAATAAACATATATCCGAATGCTGGCAAGCATACCTGCGAATCCGAACTTCAGTCCATATATTAAATGGGTAACCAAACTGTTCCCAATTTTATGTTACTGCCTGACACACAATAGCAGTGACCTCCATGCACACTGTACTGTAGTAATAAATAAAGCTAACCGCAAGTGCAAAACAGTCCAAACAAATAACCTGAAGTGCATGCGTTTAGATGGCGTTTATCTGTAGCAAAATACATATCCATGCTCTCTAAGAGAGAAATGTTCAAGGCCCGCTTGAGCACCAAGGCCCACCTGTAGATATACTGTGTACTTTAAATCCATCTTAAGAATGGACGCTATAAGTGTGGCAGCTGTGTGACTTGCAGCTCCCCGTTGACGGGTCAGAAGTTCCATCATCCCAGTTCTAATAAAGTCTACACCATCAGACACAGATTGACCTGTACGTCACAATATGTGGTGTATTTCCTCTCCAGCCCATGTGGATGCTACTATGTAGGAAAGTTCAAATTCTCAGGTAGGCTTGCCAGCAATGTGAAAGGTGATTATCATTTATATAGTTGCCGGATTATTATGTTTGCAACTTATGCAGACTTTATTCATTATGATATATCTTTTAGTGGAAATAGCGGTTTATCTGAGCCCCTGGCTAGTTGGTGTGAAAATGAGTCAGCATTTCTAAGTTATGCCTTTACCATGGTGGGTCCTCTTTCCAATAAGGAATGTAGTGCCATGATATAGCCCACTTCTTTGGGAGCATAGTCTAGCATTGATTGGGGAAGCACACATTTGATATATGATGTGGTTTCTGAGTTCTGGTTTATAACCTGGTGCCTTGGAACTAACATTCATACCTGTTTGCATTGACAGACCTATGTCCTTGTGTGTTTTTTAGTGTTAGGTACTGGTCTGCTATATAGGCATATGGCTACACTTGCATATTATGACTTTTAGGAGGCTTGGACATGGGAAATGTTCCCAGTATCCCTGGTTCCCACTTGTGTGATGTTACTGGCTCACCTGAATGTTTACAGGGTTCCTTATAGAATTCCATTGTTTGCGTTTTCTTCCATTCCCAGTTTCTCCTGTTTGGGTATACTCGCTGATTTATCCGATTAATTTTAATTGAAATATATGTGGTGTTGGGTGTGCTTGTTATATATATTTTCAATTATTTTGCACTGTTTAAATTTTGATTTTTCTGTTTATAGATTAAAATTTGTCTTGAAGAAGGCTCATTGAAAGAGCCGAAACGTCGACTATGACTTTTTACGCATAACTTGTGATGTATTCAAAATAAACATTATTGATTATTTTATTTTATTCATTCTCTCTCTCTCTCTCTCTCTCTATATATATATATATATATATATATATATATATATATATATATATATATATATATAATATATATATATATATATCTATATATTCATATAGTTATATATTTTATATAAAACATCAGATATGTATATATATAAAAAGTAATATATAGAAATAAAATGTAACCCTATGTGAAGAACATAGGAATATAAAATATTTATTACTCACTTCGGGTTAGCGCTGTAGGTCTAAAACTGTGTCAGTTTAGCGCAAGATAAGTGTTGCGCTTCCATTGAAGTTTATGGGGAGAAGAATTTAGCGTGGTCGCAATATCCAAAGTCCTGAAGTTAGAGCGTGTCGGCTTTTGTTCACACACACTTTACTTTCTACTTTTTATACGTGCAAGTGTTCGTTTTTCTTCTAGCTGTGTTTGTGCACGAGCAAAAAGGCTAACTAGCGCACCCTTAGTGTTTAATGTTTCTTTAGTATTAGAGTATCTTCATGAGCAAGTACAAAGAGCTCATCATTACTCACTTGCAATATAATAGATTGTGTTTTTTTCTCGTATACTTTTTAATCATCTCAGTACCATCTGATCTTTGCAATAAAGCAAGCATTAATGCCACGCTAAGCGCAGCCGTTACTGAGATTAAAAGGCACTTGTAAGATTAACTCTAGACAACACATTTTGTTTTATTTCAGAACTGCAGATGTTACGTACAATTTCACAGCTTCAAGTCACCTACTTTACTATAAATCTTAAACGATACACAAGCCAGAGAGGGAGATTTGCCAAGTTTCAAAATGCTGATAGTGCTACTCCGCTCCCAAGCTTATGAGCACATTTATTCAGAGGGCGTCTGTTGCCAGGATGCTTTTGAAGTTTTTCTGGGAGTTACTTGATCAAATGAGTGCTGTGTCCTTAATGCCACACAACACATTGGTAATCTCGCATTACATGTAGCAACATACAGTTTGTAGATATTAGAATAAATGGCATTTTAAATAAAATGAACTTGTACCCTTAGACATATAACAGAATTGGTCTTTAAAGGGTGTATTGTAGCAACAACAACAAAAACTTTGTTTTATTTCTGACAAAACACAAGAAAATATACCTGTAAATAAAAACAAACTCAGCAATTAAAAAAAAAGTTCCAAAACATTCAAACAGATCACCCAAACTCTAAACCACACACACAAGTGAGTCCTTGTGGCCTTATGCAACGTCACAGCCAAGAATAGTTCTGGCTACACATGGCTCTGTGGTTCTTTGGCTTGAGAGCTATATATGAATCATATGGTCCATTTATACACTGCAAAAGGGAAGAGGCGAACCTTAGATAGCTGCAGAATAGTTCAGTAGCTCAGAATTCAATGTATACTACAAACCGGTGGCAGAAGAAAGAGAACAACGTGTGCTTAGTAAGTGGCTCAGGACCGTCTTTAACACAGGGCAAAAGGGGCAGCTGCCCTGGGCCCAGTCTCTGTTGAGGGGCCCAAGAGTCCTAAAACAGCCATGTGCTGTTTTAGATGTGCACTGTGCAGCACTGAATGCAAAGCTCTAACTCAGCATCCAGCCATTTCCCACTGCATCAGAAAAGGTCCTACTGGGGTTACCACTGTTACCAGGTAACTGCTCTGGTGGTGGGGATTGTTTCTGGGTAGGGCTGACTGTAGGCGCATGCAGCAGAAAGCTGGAGCAGCAGGCACATGAGGATTTGAGCATCTGTGCAGCTGCATACACTGCTCTCTTCAGTCTTGAGGCTGTGTGACTCATCTCACACTGTATCCATGCAGCCTTGGACAGACAGCATCATGTCTACTGGTCCCCTTAGCCCTGCTCTTTCTGCTGTGGCCCGAAGATCAACTAACTGAAGTTTGTTAGGGGAATAGTGCTTTGTAGAAAGGTGTCAGTGGGAAGAATAAGTGAGTGCACACACGCCCCTCCCCATGCAGCATTGTCTAGTTCAGGGTGAGAGGGAACTTGTTCCTAGCAAAGAAGCTACATGTGCTGGTGTGGCTGATGTATAGCGTCATGCTGATACTTCACCCATTAATGTAAGGTTTATTTTTATAGTTTTTATTTTCTCTCTGTCTCAGATTTTACAGCTTCCCATAGTAGTTCTGCTGTTCCAGTCAGTAAACTTATATTTGTCTGCACCTCCATGCTTCCTCCTTTACCTTGCTTTGCTCCTGTTGGCTGCCCTAAATCTCTTTAACCAGCTAACCTCACACCAGAATCACATTCAAAAGAATATTAAATGAATCCACAGTGGAGGAATTTATATATTTATTTACTTCTGCTTAGGTCCAGTTTCACATATTGCAATTTTTTTTTATTTTTATTTTTTAAAATGATTAGCCCAGCAGTGGATGATCCACCGCTGGGCTAATAATAATAAAAAAATTGATTTAGTTGTTTTTTTGGGATGTTGGGGTGGAGAGCGAAATTTCATGAGGTGGGGGGCCCAAGAAAATTTTTGCCCAGGTTCCAATCAATATTAAAGACGGCCCTGAAGTGGCTTATTGTGTATTCTGTGATATAACAGAGCATCTCTGGCTAAGTGCCCACTCTGACGTGCACGGTGCCAATCTGCTTAGTGATATCAGACACAATAAGTGGAACACACCTTCCTACACATTAATTGTTCTCTCTTCCTTATTGTGGATATAATATGTTGGCATTTCACCACCTTTTTTTCCTTTTTTAAGGAGGTACCCTACAGTCGCACTTTTTCCCTCAGTACCTAGACTGCAACGAGTAAACATGGCTAAAACTCTCCTGTGAGCAAATATAAGAGGTACACATCCCAGAATTTTACTAATTTGGTTCAGATCTATGCCCCAGAAATATATATATACTGTATAGTTATACTATATACCAAAGAATAATGAAAGTGACTTAAAGCCCAATGATCTAAACTTCACCAGAGCAGACGTGGTTTTTCCCGCTGACACAGACAGGTCTGGTGGAATTATCATAAAAAAGGGGCAGTTCCTGCGAGTGGGTGGGAGGTCTCCTATTGAAAGCATTGGAGCTCGCTAGAAAGGGACACTTCATGGAGTGAAGTTAGCAGTGATATTGTATTTTGTACTTATAAATCTTATAAATATGAATTTCTGTGTGTTTTTGTGCCTAGAGTGCACTCAAAATTGCAATTTACACCGTGCATATTTTATACAAAGTTATTCCTGTATAATGTTTGTTTTTGATAAAACAAGATATTTGGTGAATTTTGTTGCGATTTTTGATGCATCTTAAAAGGACCACTAAACACCGTAGCATAAAATATTCAGTAAATTCATAATAAAAAAATAAAAATAAAAAAAAAGTTATTCTGAAGTGTTGGATCCTCCCTGATCCCCCCCAAACAGCTCTCTAACCCTCCCCCCTCTACCTAAGTGCCGCCATCTTGGGTACTGGCAGCTGTCTGTCAGTACCCAGTTTGTTTAAAAAAATAAAAATAAAACGCACAACTTTTTTTGAAAAGAAATAAACCCCCAATTTTCTGTAGTGTAGCTGCCCCCCTAAATACCCTACCCCTCCCAGATCCCTTTCCAAACATTTATTCCCCCCCCTCTTCCTCCGTCCCTTACACTTTTCTGTAGTGTAGCGGTCCCAGTCCCACCCGCTCCCGCCCCCTGCACCATCATCCAGCCTGACAGGAAGTGGACCAGCGATGGGCCGCCCACCCGCCTCCCTGCTATGGCTCCCACCCACCAACGATCGGCACCATCGCTGGCCGAAGCAGAGAGGGCCGCAGAGTGTCTCTCTCTGCATCAGGGGCTAAAAAAAGGTTATTGCAGGATGCCTCAATATCGAGGCATCACTGCAATACCCTGAAAGCGATCCTGATCGCTTCCAGTGCTTGAAACCCCAGAGGACGTGTAAGGCACGTCCTTGGTCCTTAACTGACACTTTTTGTAGGACGTGCCTGACACGTCCTCTGTCGCCAAGGGGTTAACAATACAATTTATTTCTGCATATTTGTGTGAATGGTTCAATTATTCGTTTTGCAAGATATTTAAAATCCTCCCCTTATGAAAATGCAGTAATTTCCCCTTAGAGAGACACCCTGTTTTCAGGGTAAAAATGGTGCTTTAAGTCATCAGGGAAATAAAAGTACTGACAAGCATTCTTTAATAATATCCCCCGCCCAGAGATCTTTAGGTCATCAGGCTCTGAGAGATCAAAAACATTAACAATACACAGAGTCCTATAATATTGTGCCTCATAATAAAAATAAAAACAGAAAACAAGAAAATAAATCTTAAGAGTTCAGCATACTACAAAGTATGTATTACTCATGGTGCAGATTTAATGGATCCAACATCTTTTCCCGCACATTTTATTGTGTAAAATACTTTTTACCTGGCACAGTAGCACCTTTTTATGGCACCTGTCTCTGACACTCTTCTTGGCACAATTTATTCTCAGCTCAAGTCCTCAGACGGCCTTAACAAATCAGGTTGGGAAATCCTTATTGTTTAAAATCTAAGTACAGGTGAGTCACAGTGAGTGAAAAGGTGACGGCAGGGAGATGATAGAAATCCTGAAGGGTGGAACTGAGAAATATGTTTTTATGTGTTATGCTATAGTTTTCTTTACCTTAACTACATGAAGAAAAACAAAAGCTAAGCCCTGTGATATTCTGGGCCAGTACTCCAAATACCACAGGTAGAGAAGCTAGACAACCCATTGTTATACCTCCTAATATTTCCCTGAGAACAGCCAGGGCAAGGAGGCTGGTGGCTGAGGCAGGGAGAACAAGAGGCGGTGCTACTCGGTATTGAGTGAGGTAGAGTCAGGTAGGAAAGTGGGAGGAGCAAGGGCAGAGCATGGGTCTAATGACAGCCCTAAGCAAACTGGATCTTTATAAAGTCCTGGGTCTGTAGAACATCAAGGCTAAAAAATTATTTTGTCACCAACAGCATAAATAGAATGAGCTGTGTATTTACACCTTTACTCTTATTTGATTAAAACCTTCATTTGGAACGTCAGCAGCCTATCTACTTGATTAAAAAACTTTGCTTTTAGTGTAGTCATCAATGTATACTTTACTATGCAGGAGGTGTTGAGTTGTCACTATAGATTAGACACTTATAATGAATGGCCTATAGATTCACAGGGTAGATGTTCTGATGGACTAAAGATTGCAGCAGTAGTGGCTTTTACAGGGACATTAAACTGCTGGGTACAAAAACATGTTTTTACTAATCCCGCCAACAGGAGGCAGCCAAGAGGCCACACTTAAATTCTCTCCCACCTCTCCTCAGTTCAATGTACAGCCAAACAGAAAATAGGAAACAGATAGGTAGGAAAGACAAAGCAGGGTTTATAGAGGTGCAAATTAGAAATGTCGCCCAAAAATTGAAACAGGTGGGGCCTATAGACTATTATGATTATGAAAGAAAATAATTGATCAGGTAAACATACAATTTTTTTTCCTCCGTATAATGATGATAGTCCATTGGGCTCCATAACATGGGATTAATACCCAAGCAGATAGTCCAGGTTACGAAAACCGTAGGGCAATTTTCAAGCAGTTCCTATTCATCAGAAACTGCGGCCTGAAGGAATTTCCTTTTGAAAAGGTGTGCAGAGAAAGCCATGTTGCAACTTTGCACATCTGCTCCAAAGATGCAAAAGCATCCTTGAAAACCCAGGAAGTTGCAACTGCTCTCTTAAAATGAGCTGTGATACGTTTAGGAGGAAACTTTCTCACCACCAAGAAAGCCTTGTCAATTACCAGTTTGAGCCCAAAGACCAACGCTACAGTAGTAGCCTTCTGCCCCTTAGGAGTCCCAGAGTAAAGAACAAACAAGCTGGAAGATTTTCTGAATTCTTTAGTAGCTTGAAGATGAACTTCAATGATCTGACTACTTCAAGATTGTGTACAAATTCAAAGCTTCTTAGAAAGAGAACAGATAAAGCAGAAATTTGACCTTTTAGAGAGCTAGCAGAAAAACTCTTGTTAATGCCATCTTGTAAAAACTGACGTATTCTATGAATCCTAAAAGAAAACCAAGAAAATCTATTGGAAGAACACCAATGAAAGAATGCTTTCCAAATCTTTTTTTTTTAAAATACTTTTTTTATTGAGGGTTTTTGTGATGACAACATAAAAATATGACATATAAATATTTTGTTACATAACAATAATCGTCTCAACAATATGACAAAGAAATAAAACATATGATAACTGTCAAGATAGAATGGAACACCTCTTTTTATGTTATTTATATATCATAAATAAAGTAGCTATTATTCCAGGCCATCGTGTTAAATCACATTCGGAAGGGACACTGTAGCTACTAAGTGGACCCCGGTTATTATGGACATCTTAAGGATTTATGCACTAATTCTTCTGGTTTTATACACACCTTGCTAGGGAAAAATGAGGGAGAGGAGAAGAAAAAAAAAAAAAAGGGGGTAGAGAGGCATAGCAAAAATATTATAGATTTAAATGAAGTCCGACTTTAACTATGGTCTATCCATCTACTCCAAATTTCAAAGTATAGGTCTAATTTGTTTAAGGATCTAAAAACGTACTCTTCCATATTTTTTATAAACTCCACAATATCCCTGACCTTCTTTAAGGACGGAGGGGACGGTTGTTTCCTATCTCTGGCTATGGCTAGTTTTGTGGCAATGAGTATGTATAAGATCAGGGCTCTATCAGCTTCTGAAAGGGACGGATTGCCATGATGTAGGAGACCCATGGCCGGGCCCAAAGAGAAAGACAGACCCAGGTCACTAAGCATTAGTGTAACATTTCTCCACAAACCAGAAATTTTTGGGCACTCCCACCAAATATGAATGTGTGTGCCAAGGTTTCCACAATTCCTCCAACAAAGGAGGGAGGCAGATCTATAGTATTTATTTAAGGTAACCGGGACTAGGTGCCACCTGGTAGTAACTTTATAGTATAATTCCCATAAAGTTGCACAGTGAAAGTATTTTTTAGCTCTAAGTATGCTTTCCAAATCTTATGATAAATCTTTTGGTTAACAGGTTTTCTGGCTTGAAACAGTTTCAATTACTGAGTCAGAGAACCCTCTGTGTTTTAACTAATAAACTATTAAACTTAGAGATCCTGATGGAAAAGAGGCCCTTGAGAAAAAAGATCTAGTCTTAGAGGAAAAAAATAAAATATAGATAGGGGGCGCCCTTGTTAAACTGTGTGTAGTATGCTCAAAATATAGAATGCTATATGCAAGATTCGGATAATTAAGCTATTCAGACTAAGGAAGCTATACCAGCTATAATTGGCAATAATAATGTGTACATAAAACGTGATAGCAGTTAAATATCTATAATAGACTGTTAGATGCTATATATGACAAAATAATGGCCAGATAAGGTGGATAATGTACCCTTATCTGGGGATCTATATGATATAAGGATATTGTCTATGGATAAGTTTTGGTTGATTAATATTATTCAGTGTCTAAAAGATGAACTCTCATTTAGAGGTAGTGATGTTCACACTGGCTAGATGGTGAAGCAGGTCAAGGCAGCTATCTGTAGAGGATCAAGGCCACAATCCAGGATCAGTAATCTGCAGACAACATAAAAACACAGAAGCGCCACATGGCCCAATATTGTTTGATGCAAATGAAGGTGTTAGGAGTGGTAAATACACTTGCATGTGGCAACACCCCTAATGGTGCAGAAGGAGCAGTCTGGGATCAATAATAGTCACCCAGAAGACTGACCTCTGGTGGGTATTCAGTAATCTGCAGAGGATGACACGATACACAAAGGTGCCTATATGGCCTAGTATTGTTTGTATAAGCAGGATATATAAAACGGGTATAAAATGCACTCACATTTAGAAGAGCTCCTCCCTTGGTGCAGTCAGAGCAAGCTGAGATCAATACAGTCACCCAGTAGACTTATGTCCGGCTATCTGGAGCTCCCAATGATCCACAGATGGAGGTGTAGGTCAAAGAGTAGGTAATAATAGTAGTCTGACAGCAAGTGGTAAGTATATATAGAAACTTACTTTATTAAAATGTTAAAATATATTAGCAACGCGTTTCTCAGACAACCAGTGGCTGTTTCATCAGGCTAATTAAAATTAATGTTTCACACTTACTATATATGCCAGACATACAAACCTAAATAATGAGTAGCCTCAGGGCTGTATTTAGGTTTGTATGTCTGGCATATATAGTAAGTTTGAGTGCATTATATACCAGTTTTATATATCCTGCTTATACAAACAATACTAGGCCATATAGGCACCTTTGTGTATCGTGTCATCCTCTGCAAATTACTGAATCCCCACCAGAGGTCAGTCTTCTGGGTGACTGTTATTGATCACAGACTGCTCCTTCTGCACCATTAGGAGTGTTATACCACATGTGAGTGTATTTACCACACCTAACACCTTTATTTGCATCAAACAATATTTGGCCATGTGGCGCTTCTGTGTTTTTATGTTGTATGGAGGAAAAAAGATGACATCTGCACTAGATACGTATACCATGTTCTGCGGGGCAGGCTGGAGCAATCTGAAGAAACAGGTACGCTAGATGAATGTTCCATGGCCACACCAAGGCGTCTATCATGTGAGCCTTTGGTACTCTTGATCTTGCACAATACATTGGAAGTTTATTATTCTACTGATCTACTGTATGTCTGGTAGACCTCATTTGTCCACTAATTGGTCTAAGATGTCCTGATGGAGAGACCACACAACTGGATGGACCGATGGCTGAGGTAATCCGCTTCACAACTGTTCACACGTGGAATGTGAACAGCTGACAGGGGGCAGTGATTCTTCTCTGCACAAAACAGAATCTGGGACACTTCCTGCATAGCCAGCGGACTGCAGTGATATTGTCCAACTGGAAGCAGATAAACCTTTCTTCTTTTAACAGGGGCCAGGACTGAAGAGCCTGAATAATCGCAAACTCCTAGAATTCCACATCACGCCCCAGCCTGAAAGACTGAAGTCTGTAGTCACAATAGCTTATGATGGGTGAATAAATGAGGCCCAAGGGTCAAAGAAGGACCTTGTATCCACCAAGAGAGATTGTCTGACTGACAAATCCTGAGTAATATGCTGTTCCAATTGAAGATAATTCTCTGACCACTGATTGAGCATAGATAATTAAAAGGGTTGCAAGTGAAGGTGGTCAAAAGGAACCAAGTCCGAAGCCGCAACATAACACCAGCTACCTCCATGTATTGAGCTTCTGAGGGAAATGCAGAATGTTACAGTGATAGACACATCCTCTGAAGTTTTATAATGTATGCTCCAACAAGGATAGACACATTAGGTCTGAATCTATGATGACTCCTAACAAAAGAAAGACACCCTTGTAGCAGGTGTTAGAGAGCTCTTTAGAACATTGATTCTCCAACTGTGGTCTTGGAGAAAGGATAGTAGCCTTTTCATATGAGCAATAGTAAGAGGCAGGGAAGGAGCCTGCACCAGGATATCATCCAGACAAAGTGCAACTGACAACCCCTAAGCTCTGATCACCGCCAACAATGATCCTAGTACCCCAGTAAAGATGAAAGGAGCAGTAGCAAGACCAAATAGAAGGGCGACTAACTGGTAGGGTATGTCTAAGAATGCAAACCTTAGGAATTGATAGTGATCCTTGTGGATAGGAATGTGCTGGTAGCATCATTGAGACATGAATTAACACTGTTGGATTAAGGATAAAATTGTGCAAATTGTTTCCAACTCGAAAGTGGGGACCCTGACAAACTTGTTTAGGGTTTTCAACTCTAAGATCAGTCTGAAAGTCCATCTTCTTTGGGACAATGAATAGATTGGTCTAAAACCCTTGACTCTGTTGAGACACAGGTACTAAGAGAATTACTCCCATATCCTCTAAATCCTGAGCAAATTGCATGAAGGCAGCCACTTTTGCAGGGTTTTAGAGGACAAGCTACAGATGGAATTGTCCTTGAGGTGGCCTGGAAAATCAGGTTTACTAATATAAACCATAAGCCCTTCTAGTCAAGAATACCATAGCCATACTTCTGACATAGACCTAGATGAAGTCCAAAAATTCCATCACAAAAAATAATTTGCCTTCATAAATGCCTACAAATATGGCTAAATTCTGCAGAAGATGAATTAGCTTCTAACTGGGATAAGACATCCCCTATAGAGCTGTTCTGTCCACCCCAAAAAAACTTGCAAATACATGTACAGAAAGTCATATTAACTACACAGAATACCTGTTGTGCGTGCGGTATATATACACTTTATGTATGTTACTGCACATACTAAATAATAATGAAGTAACCACTTAAAAAACAGCTGACTATGGCATTACAGGATATGTAGTAATCTGTCAAAACAGAAAGTACATATAGATATAGAAGTATATGGATACAAATTGCTTGCACAACTAATCATTGTAAATACATGTGTGCATAGCACACTTAAAAATAATGTACTGCTGAAAGAGTAATTACAAAATAAAATATACTTAAAGGGACAGTCAAGTCTAAAAAAATATTTCATGATTCAGATAGGGCATGTAATTTTAAACAACTTTCCAACTTACGTTTATCACCAATTTTGCTTTGTTCTCTTGGTATCCTTAAAGGCTAAACCTAGGAGGTTCATATGCTAATTTCTTAGACCTTGAAGGCAGCCTCTAATCTGAAAGCATTTTGACAGTTTTTCACCACTAGAGGGCATTAGTTTGTGTGTTTCATATAGATAACATTAAGCTCATGCACGTGAAGTTACCCTGGAGTGAGCAGTGATTGGTTAAAATGCAAGTCTGTCAAAAGAACTGAAATAAGGGGGCAGTTTTGCAGAGGCTTAGATACAATGTAATCGTGTATTATTATAACTATGTTGGTTATGCAAAACTGTGGAATGGATAATAAAAGGGATTATCTAGCTTTTTAAAAAACAAAAATTCTGGTGATCACTGTCTGTCCTTTTAAGTATATCAATTAAAATGCAAGCTTTGATACTGCCATTAAACAAATAACCATATTGCATACAGAAACATTTCCCGTAATGAGAAAACAAATGTGGCTGTTTAAATATATTACAGGGTAATTATATTAAAAAAATGATGTAACAGAGAAGATGCAAGTCTATATTTTAAAGACCAGAAGTATCTTCTCCAGATTAGAAACCAAGCTGTTAGCATAGACATGTAAATATTACAGCTTGACTATAGAAACCAATTGCACATGTAAAACAGAGAGGTTAAGTTAGACCATCCTGTATAAATATTTATAGGACTCTATTCATCTTTCAAAATACATATGAAAATGATTGGCTTGCCTACACCCAGAGTGTAAAACAGAATAGAATGCTTAATATACAAATATGTACTCATTGAGCAGATATAGACTAAAATGATGCCTTTGAAAGGAACATAAAATATTATAGAGGGGACAGATTGATAATATCTATAAATGTAATATAAACATCAAAGACATGCTGATAGGAATAATGTCACTTGCATTGCAGTTAATTAAAGAATGACTGAGAATTATTATAATTGAATTGTCATATAGGGCTGAAGGAGGCATATGGATCTACTCAGACTTAGGAGCTTGAACAACCAGTTGGAAGCAGGTTGGGCACTGTATCTTAGTCTCACTACCACATGTATAATTTTATGACCGCGTTACATTTTCCTACCTACAGTAACAAGTACGACCACACCTACATGTAAATCCCGCAGACGTAGAGGAAATAGAGCGGTTTCATATCCTCCATTTTTATTTCAAATGGAGGCTGATGTTAAAATAGTCATCGGATGGTTATATTTGGCTGTTTTGAGTGCAGAGCTCGCTGAAACAATTTAAAACATAAACACAAAATACTATCGGCTAGATCACGAGTTTTGTCGATAAGGCTGTGCGTTGCTAGCGCTCCTTTTTTTCTTACCGCTCCCTTTAAACAACGCTGGTATTACAAGTTTTCTTTAAGCCGGGGTTAGCCTCAGAAAAGTGAGCGTTGAGCAAAATTTAGCTCCACATCTCACCTCGATACCAGTGTTGCTTACGGTAGCGGTAAGCTGGCAAAACATGCTTGTGCACAATTTCCCCATAGGAAACAATGGGGCTGAGCTGGGTGAAAAAAAAAACTAACACCTGCAAAAAAGCAGCGTTCAGCTCCTAACGCAGCCCCATTGTTTCCTATGGGAAAATTAAATTTATGTCTGCACCTAACACCCTAACATGAACCCCGAGTCTAAACACCCCTAATCTTACACTTATTAACCGCTAATCTGCCGCCCCCGCTATCGCTGACATCTGCATTATATTATTAACCCCTAATCTGCCGCTCCGGACACCGCCGCCACCTACATTATTCTTATAAACCTCTAATCCTTCCCAACGTCCGCCGCAACTATATTAAATTTATTAACCCCTAATCTGCCGCCACCAACATTGCCGCCACTATAATAAAGTTATTAACCCCTAAACCTATGTCTAACCCTAACCCCCCCTAACTTAAATATAATTTAAATTAAACGAAATTAATTTAACATAATTAAATAAATTAATCCTATTTAAAACAAAATACTTACCGATAAAATAAACCCTAAGCTAGCTACAATATAACTAATAGTTACATTGTAGCTAGCTTAGGATTTATATTTATTTTACAGGCAACTTCGTATTTATTTTAACTAGGTAGAATAGTTATTAAATAGTTATTAACTATTTAATAACTACCTAGCTAAAATAAGTACAAAATTACCTGTAAAATAAATCCTAACCTAAGTTACAATTACACCTAACACTACACTATCATTAAATAAATTACCTAAACTACCTACAATTAATTACAATTAAATGAAATAAACTAAATTACGGAAAACCCCCCCACTAAATTACAGAAAATAAAGAATTACAAGAATTTTAAACTAATTACACCTAATCTAATCCCCCTAATAAAATAAAAAAGCCCCCCAAAATAAAAAAAATTCCCTACCCTATACTAAATTACAAATAGCCCTTTTGCGGGGCATTACCCCAAAGTAATCAGCTCTTTTACCTGTAAAAAAAAAAAAAGAATACAATACTCCCCCTAACATTACAACCCACACACCCCTACTCTAAAACCCACCCAATCCCCCCTTAAAAAAACCTAACACTAACCCCCTGAAGATCACCCTACTTTGAGCCGTCTTCACCCAGCCGGGCACAAGTGGTCCTCCAGAGGGTTCTAAGTCTTCATCCGATCAGTGCAGAAGAGGTCCAATCAGCCAATAGGATTGACCTTGCATTCTATTGGCTGATTAGAACAGCCAATAGAATGCGAGGTCAATCCTATTGGCTGATTGGATAAGCCAATCGGATTGAACTTCAATCCGATTGGCTGATTATATCAGCCAATAGGATTTTTCCTACCTTAATTCCTATTGGCTGATAGAATCCTATCAGCCAATCGGAAATCAAGGGACGCCATCTTGGATGACGTAATTTAAATGAACCTTCATTCTTCGTTAGGACTTCATTTGAAGAGGATGCTCCGCGTCGGCTGGATTGAAGATGGACCCGCTCCGCTCCAGAAGGATGAAGATAGAAGATGCCGCCTGGATGAAGCCTTCTGCCGTCTGGAGGACCTCTTCTGCCCCGATCGGATGAAGACTTCGGACCCTCTGGAGGACCACTTGTGCCCGGCTGGGTGAAGAAGGCTCAAGGTAGGGTGATCTTCAGGGAGTTAGTGTTAGGTTTTTTTAAGGGGAGATTGGGTGGGTTTTAGAGTAGGGGTGTATGGGTGGTGGGTTGTAATGTTGGGGGGGGTATTGTATTCTTTTTTTTAAAGGTAAAAGAGCTGATTACTTTGGGGCAATGCCCCGCAAAAGGCCCTTTTAAGGCATATTTGTAATTTAGTATAGGGTAGGGAATTTTTTTATTTTGGGGGGGCTTTTTTATTTTATTAGGGGATTAGATTAGGTGTAATTAGTTTAAAATTCTTGTAATTCTTTTTTTATTTTCTGTAATTTAGTGGGGGGGGGGTTCCGTAATTTAGTTTATTTCATTTAATTATAATTAATTGTAGGTAGTTTAGGTAATTTATTTAATGATAGTGTAGTGTTAGGTGTAATTGTAACTTAGGTTAGGATTTATTTTACAGGTAATTTTGTACTTATTTTAGCTAGGTAGTTATTAAATAGTTAATAAATTTTTAATAACTATTGTACCTAGTTAAAATAAATACAAAGTTGCCTGTAAAATAAATATAAACCCTAAGCTAGCTACAAATGTAACTATTCGTTATACTGTAGCTAGCTTAGGGTTTATTTTATTGGTAAGTATTTAGTTTTAAAAGGATTAATTTATTTAGTTATGTTAAATTAATTTCGTTTAATTTGAATTATATTTAAGTTATGGGGGGTTAGGGTTAGACTTAGATTTAGGGGTTAATAATTTATTATAGTAGCGGCGACGTTGGGGTCGGAAGATTAAGGGTTAATAAATGTAGGTAGGTATCGGCGACTTTGGGGGGGCAGATTAGGGGTTAATAAATATAATGTAGGTGTCCGCGATGTTAGGGGCAGCAGATTAGGGGTTCATAGGTATAATGTAGGAGGCGGCGATGTCCGGTCGGCAGATTAGGGGTTAAAAAAATGTATTTTAGTGTTTGTGATGTGGGGGGGCCTTGGTTTAGGGGTTAATAGGTAGTTTATGGGTGTTAGTGTACTTTTTAGCACTTTAGTTAAGAGCTTTATGTTCCGGCGTTAGCCCATAAAACTCTTAACTACTGACTTTTAAATGCGGTAGGAGTTTGGACAGGAGAGGGTCTACCGCTCACTTTTTCCAAGACTCGTAATACCGGCGTTCGGCAAATCCCATTAAAAAGATAGGATACGCAATTGACGTAAGGGGATTTGCGGTAGCCTCGAGTCGCGGAAAAAAAGTGAGTGGTACACCTGTACCTGCCAGACTCGTAATACCAGCGGGCAGTAAAAAGCAGCGTTAGGACCCCTTAATGCTGCTTTTTTTCCCCAAACTTGTGATCTAGCCGTTTGTATGGTATAAGCTTGTGATAATAAGCGTTAATTTAAAAAATATATATATATTTCAGGCTATGTAAGAACAAATAATTGAAAAATATCTCTAGCCTGAAAAATAAATTTATAAAATTAATGCTATCACAAGCTAACAACATACATAATGTTTTGTGTTTATCTTAATGTTTTATGTTTCCACGACATCTGCGCTCAAAACAGCCAAATATAACCATCCAATCACTATTTTAACATCAGCCTCTGTTTCAAACAAACATCAAGCATTTGAAAGTGCTCTATCTAGATGTAGGCTTGGCCGTACGCGTTATGTAGGTAGGAAAACGTAACAAGGTAGGCGAATATTACAGAACACTTGCATACTATTCTCCTGCTGTGTTACAAGCAATTCCTCCAACCACCACACCAGCAATGGTTTGCAGATAACCCGGAGGCAACCGCTCAGAGATAGGCACGCACACTCACTGCAGTATGTCGGTAAACTCACCCCCTGTTCAACTACACCATCATTAAAAGTAGGAGTGCGACAGAACCGTTACACTCCAAGACCTTAAAGAGACATTAAACCCAAAAATTTTCTTTCATGATTCAGGTAGAGCATACAATTTTAGACAATATTCCAATTTACTTCTATTATCTTATTTGCTTCATTCTTTAGATATCCTTTGTTAATGAAAAAACAATGCACATGGGTGAGCCAATCACATGAGGCAAAAATGTGCAGCAGAAATTAGAAGCTACAGAGCCTATCTAGATATGCTTTCTAGGAAAGAATATCAAGAGAATTAAGCAAATTAGTTAATAGAAGTAACTTAGAAAGTTGTTTAAAATGGTATTCTCTATCTGAATCATGAAAGAAAAAAAAAACTGGGTTTAATTTCCCTTTAAAGGGACATTAAACACTAAATAAATGCTAGATAGAATGATGCGTTGAAAGAGAAGTTTAGTCTGAGAAGAACGTAGATGTATGTTTTAAAGTTTCTTTAGCTTTTTAAATATTACCAAAATAAGTGTAAAGTTTTAGTGTCTATAAAACAATGGGAGCTGCCATGTTGTAACTTAGGTTACCTTCTCTGTTGTGGCCAATTAGGGACAGTTATAAATAGGTCACTAGAATGTGCAGCCAATGTCTATGTGGAATAGAATTTCTAATAAGAACTGAAAAGCACACTATTTTAGAATGGAATTACAAAATAAATAATGTTATAAATAGGTCACTTGAGTGTGCAGCGAATGTCTGTGTGCTTTTTATTAACTATCCCTCAGCACACTAGGGAAGCAAGCAGTGGCTGGAAACAGGTCTAAATCGAGTTTTTCCGGTCACAAAACACTTCTCTGACCCCCTCTCCCCAATTGCTCCCAGCAAAGTTGTAGTGACCTATCTAAAACAGAGAAAAATATGAGCTGTAATATATTCTGCACTATAAAACAACATTAGGGGGTTAATACCAACTGCTGTGTAGTATTTAAAGTGTCCTCTGATAAAGTACTATACCACCAAGTGATGAGTTCTAAACAATTGCAGAAAAAAAACACCTGAGAGTAGATATGGCTTAAATCCCGTAGGGAGATAACTGAGGAAATAACGGGGTATTCATATATCCATGTATCATTCAGCTTGCTGGAAATCTCTTCTGTTTTCTTTGTGAATGATATGTCCCAGGGATAAAAGATCTCAAATTGTTTGGGAGCTCCCAAACATTAAACCCTAAGTAAGTAGCTGTAACATCTATATTCTTATCCTTAACCTGAGAGGCCAAGAATAGAACTGAGGAGAGATGGGAGGGAATTTAAGCTATTGTGTGGGTTCTTGGCCTCCTCTTAGTGGCAGGACTTGTATTCCACAAATTATGGAGCCCTATGGACATATCATTATATGGAAAAACAAAAAAAAAAAAACAGCGCCTTTCCATGTGCCTTAATCACTATATGGCAGCATTGCTTGCAACAATGTTATGTGTGTGTGTGTGTATATATATATATATATATATATATATATATATATATATATATATATATATATATATATATATATATATATAGTAGGCTGCCATAGAAAGGAAACAAAGAGACAAGGTATATAATTAAATATAAAAGTTTCTTCATAACAGTTTAAAAGGGACACAAGGCAAAGTTATTAAAATTTCTCAAGATTTAGATAGAACATGCAGTTTTAAGAGACTTTACAATTGACTTCCATTATCAAATTGTGCAGTCTTTATATGTACACTTTGTGAGACACAAAATCCTACTGTGCAGGTGGAAGAGTTAGTGTATGAATATACTAACTAGTCTGTTATTGGCTGATGGATGTCACATGATACAGGGGGTCAGAAAATGAAGAAGAAGAAAAAATGGTCAGGAAAGTGTTATTGCATTGTCTTTTAAGTATGCACTTATTAATTATGCAAGTCTGCTGAATGTTATGCTACATGTCCCTTTAAAGGTACAGTCTAGTCCAAAATAAACTTTCATGATAGAGAATGCAATTTTAAACAATTTTCAAAATTTACTTTTATCACCAATTTTGCCGTGTTCTCTTGGTATTCTTATTTGAAAGCTAAACCTAGGCAGCCAATATGCTAATTCCTAAGCCCTTGAAGGCCGTCTCTTCTCTCAGGGTTGGCTAAAATGAATGTCTGTCAAAATAACTGAAATAAGGGGGCAGTTTGCAGAGGCTTAGGTACAAGGCAATCACAGAGGTAAAAAAGTGTATTTATATAACGGTGTTGGTTGTGCAAAACTAGGGAATGGGTAATAAAGGGATTATCTGTCTTTTTAAACAATAAAAATTCTGGTGTAGATTGTCAATTTAAAAAACGTATTAGACCACACAATTTTCCTAAAAGCTTGTTAAAGCCACAGAAATACAAAAAATAAATTGGATAAAAGGTCAAATATTTGCATATTTACTCATGGTCTTAAATATAAATATAAATATAAGCACAGTGAAAGAGCTAGGGAACTAAAAACACACAGGAGCTCAATAAAAACGGGAATATCACACACAGTCACAATCATGAATTCAGGATATACTGTGTGCAAATATCCTGCACCTGTTGGCAAACATATGCTACAATAGATAATGAGCAGGTCCAATTTACACAAAGACTGAGAACATAACTTATGATTATATTAAAAAGTAAATATTCTACTTTTAGATCTATTATCTTGTCCTGCAGGTGAAGGGTTTTAATTTCACTTACCAAAAACAAACCCTATCTATTTCAACCAATCTCAAGTTTAAAGGTTCCATTGCCATGGATTTATTCAGTGTCATTTAAAAGGGACTGTAAAGTCCAAATTAAAATTTCATGATTCATATAGGGCATGCAATTTTAAACAACTTTCCAATTTACTTTTATCATCAATTTTGCTTTGTTCTCTTGGTATACTTAGTTGAAAGCTAAACCTAGGTAGGCTCATATGCTAATTTCAAAAGCCCTTGAAGGCGGTCTCTTATCTGAATGCGTTTCATAGTTTTCACAGCAAGAAGGGTGTTAGTTCATGTGTGCCTTACAGATAACATTGTGCTCACCACATGGAGTTATTTAAGAGTCAGCACTCATTGCCTGAAATGCAAGTGTGTGAAAAGATCTGAGATAAGGGGACAGTCTGCAGAGGCTTAGATACAAGGTAATGACATAGGTAAAAAGTATGATAATAAACAGTGTTGGTTATGGAAAACTGTAAAATAAAGCGATCATCTATCTTTTTAAACAATACCATTTTTGGTGTTTACTGTCCCTTTAAATTGTAATGAAAGATTAAGTTTACTGAATTATTTCTTAGGAATAAGTACTATGAGCATGTAAAGCAAGAATTATACTTTTGAACAAAATAAAAAAATTAAAATAAAAAAACTGAACTGTGTGGAAAATTTGGGCTTGGTATATAGCATTTTGTTGATATGGGTCATTGGATGGTAATAAACAATGTTACAGTACTGGCCAGCAGATTAGATAATTGTTTGTTTTCTGTGCATATTATATTTAATCTCTCTTTGTAGACTAGCTGCAGGTCATGCATACACCATACATCTCACATTTAGTATATCTAATAAAGCAAAAGATAGATTATGTTGATAAAGTTTGTTACTCTTGCAATATTTTTTTTAAACCAATTTATCAACAGTTCTAGCAAACAGCTACTGTTCGAATGGGAACAGCCACCCTAACCATACTATAGCAGATCAGTACTGAACAAACAATTGTAGAAGGCATCAGAACGTTAGAAGGTTTGTTAGTTATTGAAGCGGGGTACAAAGCACATTCGTTTTATGGAATGCAAACTACCCTTAAAGCAGCATTTCTGTTTCTGACAGAAACCCATTTAGTTATAACCCCATCATCTCTGTTTTAGCTTTTTTTCAGTAAATTGACAACCTGTTACAAATTCTTTATTGCACTTTTATTGGTAATTGTTCTTTAAGGAATGCACATTCTAGAGAGGGTATCCCATAAAAATGCACAATCCGTCTGCAAGAGAAAATTTATTTTGACATTGAGCAAAAGCACCCCATAGTGTAAATGATGAATGACAGTAACTTAAAATCCTAAGTGACCTGGGTACTGGATTTGCCCTTATATCCAGGTGTTGCCAAACTTCATTGTGAAATGAAATCTATAAATGTGACTGGAGTGCTGCCGAGTGACAAATATCACCACACCTACCCTTAATATCTGCTTCTTATCAGGGCATAAGAGAAAATCGGGAGTGGCCCAATATGTGGGTGAATTCTTAATTAAAATAATTTAAATCCTTATAAAAATGTTATGACTAAAGTAAAAAAGTTACATTAAAGGGAAACTCTAGTGAAGAAATATAATACAATCTGTTTTGTTATAGCACTTTGTTGTAAAATAATTTCTGTTTTAATATATGTGTTTAACCTCTGGAAAAAGGGTTAAATACACAGTCAAAATTGTGCTCCTGTGCTGGTGAACTAACCAGGGTCAGGTGAATGTGGGCAAGTTCCAATCAGTAGCTTTAACAGCATTTGGCACAGAACTGGGATGCACCAAGCAGCGCAGCTTTGACTTTGGGTCTGATTATCAACAAACATAGAAAGAAACCTCACACAATCTTTTTCTGAGCAATATATATTGTAATGTAGATGTTTTTCTTTCACGTCCAGAAGAAACATAACAGAATAAACAGCTCCCAAGCTAAAATTTGCCTTTCTACATTTATTTGAGGGACCTTGCAGTTGCAGTACTATATAGACATTTTAGATAATCTCACCAGAACTTTAAATTATAAGGTCCAATCAGGTAGATTACAAGTTATGTGCGTTAGAGGGAATTTAACAAACGCGATAAAAAGTTGCGTTATTTCACCCTCCATAGCGCTGCCATGACAAGTTTTGAAACAGCCGGCTTCTGCGTGCAATATGGTTGCGTTGAGCTCCATACCACACAAAATACAAGCGCTGTTTTGACGTGCTCATGCACGCTTTCCCCATAGAAATCAATGGGGACAGTTGGTTAGAAAAAAAAACACTAACACCTGCGATTGCGGAATGAAAATATCCGTAACGCAGCCCCATTGATGTGTATGGGGAAAAAAGTAACGTTTAAACCTAAGACCCTAACATAAAAACCCTAAGTCTAAACACCCCTAATTTGCTGCCCCCGACATTGCCGCCGCCGCCACCTACATAATGTTATTAACCCCTAATCTGACTCTCCCGATATCGCCGCCACCTAAATAAATCTATTAACCCCTAATCTGCCAATCCCGATATCACCACTATACTAAAGTTATTTACCCCTATTCCCTCGCACCCCAACATCGCTGCCACTAAATAAAGCTATTAAACCATAAACCTCTGGCCTCCCACATCGCTACAACTAAATAAACCTAATAACCCCTAAACCGCCAGCCCTGCCTCCACATTGCAACAACCTAAATTAAACTATTAACCCCTAAACCTAACCGTAACCCTAAACCTAACACCCCCTAACTTTAACATAATTAAAATAGAGCTAAATTAAAGTTACAATTTTATTAACTAAATAATACCTTAAAACTAAATACAAACTTACCTGTGAAATAAAACCTAAGCTAGCTACAATATAACTAATAGTTATTTTGTAGCTAGCTTAGGTTTTATTTTTATTACACAGGTAAGTTTGTATTTCTTTTAACTAGGTAGACTAGTTAGTAAATAATTATTAACCATTTACTAACTACATAGTTAATATAAATACAAAAACGTACCTGTGAAATAAAACCTAAGCAGCCTTACACTAAAACCTACCATTACAAAAAATAACAAACGAAATTATCCAACACAATAAACATTATTCCTATTCTAATACCCATTAAAAAAAACAAAAAACAAAAACCCAAAATAAAAAAGCCTATCTATAATAAACTACCAAGGGCCCTTCAAAAGGGTCCTTTGGTAGGGCATTGCCCTAAAGATAACAGCCAGGGGCAAACTACAGGGGGTGCAGAGGTTGCAATTGTGACTGGGCCCCCAAGGGTGGGGGTCCAGCTTAAACAAAAAATTAGAAAAAAAAATATTTTTTTTACAATAAAAAACATTGAACTGCCACTGCCTGCACTGATATCATGTGAGTGTGACATGATGCTTCACTAGTGTCTCTGACTACAGGGGTTAGTGTTTCTGTTTTACCCATTGGTGTTCGTGTGTGTGTGTATATGTATGTGACTGTGTGTGTATGTTTGTGGAACCAGCAAATTACAGACCTTGTTATTAAAGCATGGGGGGGCAGGGGGTAAACAGTGTCAGTCTATACAGTACCACTATATACGGGGGATTGGACCATGTCACAGACTACTGTGGTCGCTTTATAAAGTACTGGGGTGGGTAGGGTCAGGCCAGCCATCTCACCGACAGATTACAGACTGCGTCACTGACTCACTATATACAGTACTGGTGGGTTAAACAGTGTCCCTATATACAGTAATAGGGGGCCAGACCATCTCACAGACTGTGGGCACAGGGTACCTCCTTTTGCAGACGTAATCTGATTCACATTTTTTTCTGAGTTAAAAGTAAAAAAAAAAAAAAAATGATATGTATCAAATTCACTTTATTTGGTGAAGGGGGGCTTCTTAGATTCTTGCACCTGGGCCCTGTGGTTTCTCTTTTCCTACAAAAGAAAATCAAACACCCCCTAACAGTATTACAACCCCCACTCCCCAAACTAACAAAATAAAAAAGTAAAAACCTAATCTACCCATTGCCCTGAAAAGAGCATTTGTATGGGCATTGTCCTAAAAAGGGCATTCAGCTCTTTTATGAAATGCCAAACCCCTAATCTAAAAATAAAAACCCACCCCAAAACGAAAAAAAAAAATAAACATTGCACAAAATAAATGAATTATCCAAAATAATAAAAATGATTCCTAATCTAATACAAAAAAAAAAAAAAACACCCCAAAATAAAAGAAACCTAATCTAGAATAAACTACCAATAGCCCTTAAAAGAGCCTTTTGTATGGCATTGCCCTAAAGATATCAGCTCTTTTTCTAACAAAAATACAAAGACCCACTAACATTACAATCCCCAAACCTACAAAATAATAATAAAAAAAACACCTATCTAAAAAAATAATAATGTACCCATTGCCCTGAAAAGGGCATTTGTATGGGCATTGCCCTGAAAAGGGCATTTGTATGGGCATTGCCCTGAAAAGGGCATTCAGCTCTTTTTCCTGCCCTTAAAGGGGCATTCAGCTCTTTTAAGAGTGCTCACACTAATCTAAAAAAAAAAAACACCCCAAAAAAACATAATTTATTCTTACCTGATAAATTTATTTCTCTTGTGGTGTATCCAGTCCACGGATCATCCATTACTTGTGGGATATTCTCCTTCCCAACAGGAAGTTGCAAGGGGATCACCCACAGCAGAGCTGCTATATAGCTCCTCCCCCAACTGCCATATCCAGTCATTTGACCGAAAACAAGCAGAGAAAGGAGAAACCATAGGGTGCAGTGGTGACGGTAGTTTAAAATTAAAAAATGCCTGCCTTAAACTGACGGGGCGGGCCGTGGACTGGATACACCACAAGAGAAATAAATTTATCAGGTAAGCATAAATTATGTTTTCTCTTGTAAGGTGTATCCAGTCCACGGATCATCCATTACTTGTGGGATACCAATACTAAAGCTAAAGTACACGGATGAAGGGAGGGACAAGGCAGGTACTTAAATGGAAGGTACCACTGCCTGTAAAACCTTTCTCCCAAAAATAGCCTCTGAAGAAGCAAAAGTATCAAATTTGTAGAATTTTGAAAAAGTATGAAGCGAAGACCAAGTCGCCGCCTTGCAAATCTGTTCAACAGAAGCATCATTTTTAAAGGCCCATGTGGAAGCCACAGCTCTAGTAGAATGAGCTGTAATCCTTTCTGGAGGCTGCTGGCCAGCAGTCTCATAGGCTAAGCGGATTATGCTTCTTAGCCAAAAAGAAAGAGAGGTTGCCGAAGCCTTTTGACCTCTCCTCTGTCCAGAGTAGACAACAAACAAAGCAGATGTTTGACGAAAATCTTTAGTAGCTTGTAAGTAAAACTTTAAAGCACGAACCACGTCCAGATTATGTAATAGACGTTCCTTCTTTGAAGAAGGATTAGGACACAAAGACGGAACAACAATCTCTTGATTGATATTCTTATTAGATACCACCTTAGGTAAAAACCCATGTTTGGTACGCAGAACTACCTTATCTGCATGGAAGATCAGATAAGGAGAATCACATTGTAAGGCAGATAACTCGGAAACTCTACGAGCCGAGGAAATAGCTACCAAAAAAAGAACTTTCCAAGATAAAAGTCCGATATCTATAGAATGAAGAGGTTCAAACAGAACCCCCTGAAGAACTTTAAAAACCAAATTTAAGCTCCAAGGTGGAGCAACAGGTTTAAACACAGGCTTGATTCTAACTAAAGCCTGACAAAATGCCTGAACGTCTGGAACATCCGCCAGACGCTTGTGCAAAAGAATAGACAGCGCAGAAATCTGTCCCTTTAAGGAACTAGCTGACAATCCTTTCTCCAATCCTTCTTGGAGAAAAGATAATATCCTGGGAATCCTGACCTTACTCCATGAGTAGCCCTTGGATTCACACCAATAAAGATATTTACGCCATATCTTATGATAGATTTTCCTGGTGACAGGCTTTCGTGCCTGAATTAAGGTATCAATGACTGACTCGGAGAAACCACGCTTTGATAAAATCAAGCGTTCAATCTCCAGGCAGTCAGCCTCAGAGAAATTAGATTTGGATGGTTGAAAGGACCTTGAAGTAGAAGGTCCTGTCTCAGCGGCAGAGTCCATGGTGGAAAGGATGACATGTCCACCAGATCTGCATACCAAGTCCTGCGTGGCCACGCAGGCGCTATCAAGATCACTGATGCTCTCTCCTGCTTGATTTTGGCAATCAAACGAGGGAGCAGAGGAAACGGTGGAAACACATAAGCCAGGTTGAAGGACCAAGGAGATGCTAGAGCATCTATCAGCGTTGCCTTGGGGTCCCTGGACCTGGATCCGTAACAAGGAAGCTTGGCGTTCTGGCGAGATGCCATGAGATCCAGTTCTGGTTTGCCCCAACGATGAGTCAATTGTGCAAACACCTCCGGATGGAGCTCCCACTCCCCCGGATGAAAAGTCTGTCGACTTAGAAAATCCACCTCCCAGTTCTCTACACCTGGGATATGGATAACTGATAGGTGGCAAGAGTGAATCTCTGCCCAGCCAATTATCTTTGAGACTTCTAACATCGTTGAGACTTCTAACATCGCTAGGGAACTCCTTGTTCCCCCTTGATGGGTGATGTAAGCCACAGTCGTGATGTTGCCAGACTGAAATCTGATGGACCTCATTGTCGCTAGCTGAGGCCAAGCCTGAAGAGCACTGAATATCGCTCTCAGTTCCAGAATATTTATTGGAAGGAGTGACTCCTCCTGAGTCCACAATCCCTGAGCCTTCAGGGAGTTCCAGACTGCACCCCAACCTAGAAGGCTGGCATCTGTCGTTACAATTGTCCAATCTGGCCTGCGAAAGGTCATACCTTTGGACAGATGGACCCGAGATAGCCACCAGAGAAGAGAATCCCTGGTCTCTTGATCCAGATTTAGTAGAGGGGACAAATCTGTGTAATCCCCATTCCACTGACTGAGCATGCAGAGTTGCAGCGGTCTGAGATGTAGGCGTGCAAACGGCACTATGTCCATTGCCGCTACCATTAAGCCAATTACTTCCATGCACTGAGCCACCGAAGGGCGAGGAATGGAATAAAGAATGCGACAGGAATTTAGAAGTTTTGATAACCTGGACTCCGTCAGGTAAATTTTCATTTCTACAGAATCTATAAGAGTCCCTAGGAAGCAAACTCTTGTGAGGGGGGATAGAGAACTCTTTTCCTCGTTCACCTTCCACCCATGCGACCTCAGAAATGCCAACACTATGTCCGTATGAGACTTGGCAATTTGGAAGTTTGACGCCTGAATCAGGATGTCGTCTAAATAAGAGGCCACTGCTATGCCCTGCGGCCTTAGAACCGCCAGAAGCGACCCCAGAACCTTCGTAAAACTTCTTGGGGCTGTAGCTAACCCAAAGGGAAGAGCTACAAACTGGTAATGCCTGTCTAGGAAGGCAAACCTGAGAAACCGATGATGATCTTTGTGTATCGGAATGTGAAGATAAGCATCCTTTAGATCCACTGTAGTTATGTATTGACCCTCCTGGATCATAGGTAGGATGGTACGAATAGTCTCCATCTTGAATGATGGAACTCTGAGGAATTTGTTTAAGATCTTTAGATCCAAAATTGGTCTGAAGGTTCCCTCTTTTTTGGGAACCACAAACAGATTTGAGTAAAATCCCTGTCCCTGTTCCTCCTTTGGAACTGGATGGATCACTCCCATAACTAGGAGGTCTTGTACACAGTGTAAGAATGCCTCTCTCTTTATCTGGTTTGCAGATAATTGTGAAAGGTGAAATCTCCCTTTTGGGGGGGAAGCCTTGAAGTCCAGAAGATATTCCTGGGATATAATTTCCAACGCCCAGGGATCCTGGACATCTCTTGCCCACGCCTGGGCGAAGAGCGAAAGTCTGCCCCCTACTAGATCCATTACCGGATAGGGGGCCGTTCCTTCATGCTGTCTTAGAGGCAGCAGCAGGCTTTTTGGCCTGCTTACCTTTGTTCCAGGTCTGGTTAGGTCTCCAGACCGTCTTGGACTGAGCAAAAGTTCCCTCTTGTTTTGCATTAGAGGAAGTTGATGCCGCACTTGCCTTGAAGTTTCGAAAAGGCACGAAAATTAGACTGTTTGGCCCTTGATTTGGACCTATCCTGAGGAAGGGCATGACCTTTTCCTCCAGTGATATCAGCAATAATCTCCATCAAACCAGGCCCGAATAGGGTCTGCCCCTTGAAGGGAATGTTAAGCAGCTTAGACTTTGAAGTAACGTCAGCTGACCATGATTTAAGCCATAGCGCTCTGCGCGCCTGGATAGCAAAACCAGAATTCTTAGCCGTTAGTTTAGTCAAATGAACAATGGCATCAGAAACAAAAGAATTGGCTAGCTTAAGTGCTCTAAGCTTGTCAAGTATGTCATCCAATGGAGTCGCTACCTGTAAAGCCTCTTCCAGAGACTCAAACCAGAACGCCGCAGCAGCAGTGACAGGAGCAATGCATGCAAGGGGCTGTAGGGTAAAACCTTGTTGAATAAACATTTTCTTAAGGTAACCCTCTAACTTTTTATCCATTGGATCTAAGAAAGCACAACTGTCCTCGACAGGGATAGTAGTACGCTTTGCTAGGGTAGAAACTGCTCCCTCCACCTTAGGAACGGTCTGCCATAAGTCCCGTGTGGTGGCGTCTATTGGAAATATTTTTCTAAAAATAGGAGGGGGAGAGAACGGCACACCTGGTCTATCCCATTCCTTAGTAATAATTTCTGTAAACCTTTTAGGTATTGGAAAAACATCAGTACACACTGGCACTGCAAAGTATTTATTCAGTCTACACAATTTCTCTGGCACTGCAATTGTATCACAGTCATTCAGAGCAGCTAAAACCCCCCTGAGTAACACGCGGAGGTGTTCAAGCTTAAATTTAAATGTAGAGATATCAGAATCAGGTTGCATCATATTCCCTGAGTCAGAAACATCACCCACAGAAAGAAGCTCTCCTTCTTCAGCTTCTGCATATTGTGAGGCAGTATCAGACATAGCTCTTAAAGCGTCAGTATGCTCTGTATTTCGTCTAACTCCAGAGCTATCTCGCTTTCCTCTAAATTCAGGTAGTCTGGCTAATACCGCTGACAGTGTATTATCCATGACTGCCGCCATGTCTTGTAAAGTAAACGCTATGGGTGCCCTAGATGCACTTGGCGCCATTTGAGCGTGAGTCCCTTGAGCGGGAGTCAAAGGATCTGACACGTGGGGAGAGTTAGTCGGCATAACTTCCCCCTTGTCAGATTCCTCTGGTGATAAATTTTTTAAAGACAGAATATGATCTTTATTGCTTAAAGTGAAATCAGTACATTTGGTACACATTATAAGAGGGGGTTCCACCATGGCTTTTAAACATAATGAACAAGGAGTTTCCTCTATGTCAGACATGTTTGTACAGACTAGCAATGAGACTAGCAAGCTTGGAAAACACTTTAAATTAAGTTAACAAGCAAATATAATAAACGGTACTGTGCCTTTAAAAGAAACAAATTTTGTCAGAATTTGAAAAACAGTGAAAAAAGGCAGTAAATCAAACGAAATTTTTACAGTGTGTATAATAAGCTAACAGAGCATTGCACCCACTTGCAAACGGATGATTAACCCCTTAGTTAAAAAAACTGATAAAAAAAATGATATAGACGTTTTTTTAACAGTCACACCAAACTGCCACAGCCTTGCTGTGGGCCTACCTTCCCCAACAAACGATTTTGGAAAGCCTAAGAGCCCTTTAGAGATGTCCTATAGCATTCAGGGGACTCCTGGAGGAAGCTGGATGTCTCAGTCTGTAAAAGTTACTGCGCAAAAAAACGCTAATTTAGGCCCCTCCCACTCATAGTAACACAGTGGAAAGCCTCAGGAAACTGTTTCTAGGCAAAATTAAGCTAGCCATGTGGAAAAAACTAGGCCCCAATAAAGTTTTATCACCAAAGTATATATAAAAACGTTTAAACATGCCAGCAAACGTTTTATATTGTAAATATAAAAGAGTATTACCTCAGAAAGTAAGCATGATACCAGTCACTAATAAATCACTGTATTCAGGCTTACCTTACATAAATTTGGTATCAGCAGCATTTTCTAGCATTCACATCTTCTAGAAAAAATCTTAACTGCACATACCTCATAGCAGGATAACCTGCACGCCATTCCCCCGCTGAAGTTACCTCTCTCTTCAGTCATGTGTGAGAACAGCAATGGATCTTAGTTACAACCTGCTAAGATCATAGAAATCACAGGCAGATTCTTCTATTTTTCTGCCTGGGACAAAATAGTACAACTCCGGTACCATTTAAAAATAACAAACTTTTGATTGAAGCAAGATAACAGCTACATTTCATCACTTTCCTCTTACTACCTCCATGCTTGTTGAGAGTGGCAAGAGAATGACTGGATATGGAAGTTGGGGGAGGAGCTATATAGCAGCTCTGCTGTGGGTGATCCTCTTGCAACTTCCTGTTGGGAAGGAGAATATCCCACAAGTAATGGATGATCCGTGGACTGGATACACCTTACAAGAGAAAACCTAACACTAACCCCTCTTTAGGTATTCACAGTTGTTGAAGTCCGGCTTGAACGATCTTCTTCCCGGCGGCTCCATCTTCATCCAGGCAGCTCCATCTTCATCGCGGGACCGGCATCTTCTTCATTCCTGCGGAGGCAGAGTAGCGATGTGCGGAGGTGGAAGTCCAGGCCAAAGTCCGGAAAGAGGTCCAGTCAGAGGTCCATCTATTCAACATGGAGGTTCTCTTCATGCGATTGTCCACCGCACACTGAGGATTGAAGTGCAAGGTACCCCTTTTATACTGGGGGTACCATTGCATTCCTATTTGCTGACAAATTTGAATCAGCCAATAGGAATTATGGCTGCTAAAATCCTATTGGCTGTTCAAATCAGCCAATAGGATTTAAGCAGCTCATATTCTATTGGCGTTAGGTTTAGGGGTTAATAGTTTAAATTAGTTTATTGCGATGTGGGGAGGCTTTTGGTTTAAGGGTTAATAGATTAATTTAGTATATTTTGTTGTGGGGGGGGCTTTTTCGGTTCAGGGGTTAATATGTTTATTATAGTGGTGGTGGTGTCAGGGAGCGGCAGAATAGGGGTTAATAACTTTAGTATAGTGGGGGCGATGTGGGCGGAAGGCAGATTAGGGGTTAATAATATTTTAATAGTGTTTGTGATGCGGGAGGGCGGCGGTTTAGGGGTTAATAACTTTATTATAGTGGTGACGATGTTGGGGAGGGGCGAAATAGGGGGTTAATAAATTTTATTAGTGGCGGCAATGTCGGGGGCGGCAGATTAGGGGTTAATAGCTTTAATATAGTATTTGAGATGCGGGAGAGCCTCGGTTTAGGGGTTAATAGGTGTTTAGTGTACTTTGTAACACTTTAGTTATGAGTTTTATGTAACAGTTTTGTTGCGTAAAATTCCTAACTACTGCTCTCAGATGGCGGTACGGAACTTGTCATTATAGGGTGTTACACAAGCTTTTTAGCCTCACCGCAAAACTTGTAATGGCAGCGCTATGGAAGTCCCATGAAAAAAGGTAATTTTTACGACTGCGGGACTGATGTTGCATTACAGGCTAAAGGGCTTGCGGTACAGCTATACCGATAAGACTTGTAATGGCTGTGTTGCCGTTTTAACGCTGAAATTACCATTAAAAGACGAACGCACAACTCGTAATCTACCTGTATGGTATGTGTTTTAAACAAGTTAAGCCCATAGCAGACGTGAGTTTGTTTAAAAATTACATACTCAAAACAGAGTTTTATTTTTATGTCAATTTAAAGGGACACTAAACTCATTTTTTTATTTAATGATTCAGATAGAGCAGCAGTTTTAAGCAAATTTCTAATTTACTCCTAGTATCAATTTTTCTTAGTACTCATGGTATCTAATTAAAAAGCAGGAATGTAAAGCCATTTTTGGTTTAGAACCTAGGTTATGCTTGCTTATTGGTGGCTACATGTAGCAATAAGCAAGCACTATCCAGGGTGCTGAACCTAAAATGGGCCACCTCCTAAGCTTTACATTCCTGATTTTTAAATAAAGATAGCAAGAGAACAAAGAAAAATTGATAATGTGAGTAAATTAGAAAGGTGCTTAAAATTGCTGCTCTAATTGGGTTTAGTGTCCCTTTAAGGGAGTCTATATATTATTTTTTGCAACACATATTGCAAATTAACAGTTATTTTTTTATATACATTGTATATAAAAAAGGGAATTTTGAAATGTGGTATAGTCTGTTTTTGAAAAAAAGTATTCAACAGTTTAGCCAAATAACATTAATGCAGGAGTATCTGTTGTGAACAAACATGCATTTCTTGAAAGTTTCAAGGGACATGAAAATGTACTTCTTTCTCTTGATATCGTTTGCAGAGTAAGCAGCAATTCACTACTGGGAGCTAGCTGAACACATCTAGTCAGCCAATCACAAGAGACAAATGGTGTGCTGGAATCAATCACCAGCTAGCTCTCACTAGTGTAGGCAAGCACAACTGATAGCAAGAGGACAAACAACATTTGAAAACAAAGCATGTAATTTTAACCTCTTAAGGACATATGATGGAATTTTTCCGTCATAAAACAATTGAGCAAACTGAAAGCTGTGTCCTTAAAGGGTTAAGACACTTTTAAATTCACTTCTGTCTGGATCATGATTACTTTCCTATCCCTTTCAGTTTAAACCTAAACAAATGTGATTTACCCTTTTTATGCAGGCTATTTTTAATAGTTTTTTTTTAGTTGTTGATATAAGCACTTCCATCGGGTTCTTTAAAGCCTTGTTTCTCAACCTGTGGTACACGAACCCCTGGGGGTACCTAGAGCATTGGCAATGGGCTGCTAATCAACTGTATCGCAGAAATGAGTGTTCTCAAACAACCATATCAAGCCAGATTCTAATTCCCTTTCTAGGCTCACTCACAGGGACTACATCATGTAGGAGAATCCTTAGCATCTGGTTGGTAACTTACATCTGAGAGCTGGAGTTGAGAAATGCTGATTTAAAGATTTTCACAGGGAAAGTGCCAAGTAAAGTGTAAAGCAGTGTGAGAAAAGGTGTCAGAGACAAGCACCAGATATAGGGCCACAGTGAAATATGTCATGATGATATGTGCCAGGTAAAGTGTTTTATACCCAAGTGTGCCACAATGAAATTAGCCTGATAAGCAGAAGCAGTTAGATGCAGAATTAGGTCTTTGTTTTCTTAATGAAGGGTCACCATATTAAATGGCTATGGGCTAGATTACAAGTGGAGCGGAAAATATCACTTTGCGTAAAGCGATATTTGCACTCCACTTAGTAACACCAGCACACTCAAATATATATATAAATCCAAAGAACAAATGGCTGCACTCTGAGTTTAAATGATGACAATCTTTAATGTGTGAAAGTTTTCACCCCCGACGAAGAGGTGAATTCCCGAAAAACGTTCACACATTAAAGATTGTCATCATTTAAACTTAGAGAATGCAACCACGTATTATTTGTATATATAAGAACAAATGGTTGTGCACTCTGGGTTCAAATATATATATATATATATATATATATATATATATATATACGCACACACACATACATATATATATTTATATATATATACACACATCTACACACACAAATATATACAGGATTGCCCCAATAATTTTTTGAATCCTAATCACATTCATGTGTTGTGGTCCAGGGTACTTAGGGCACATTTTTATGCCTATAGGGGTATGTGCAACAAAAAGTTTGAGACGCACTGCTTTAAAAAGGACAGGGATCTTCATATAACACGTAATGATTTTCATTAATGCTTTCAACTTTTTTTTTTTTAAATTGTAAATGTATAAAGGGTTGACAATTTATTAGCACATAAAATGTATAATGTATAAATGTTTACCTCTTCGTCCCTCTCCAGTTCTAGCCCTGTCTCCATTAAGTTTTCTTCGTATTCCTCCCTGCGGAACCTCTTGTCATCTTCGTGATAATCCATTTTTGGCTCAGTTTCTGCAGATTCCAAGTCAGCTGTTCCACCTGGTAACTGGTGGTCCTCCTTAGCACTGCGGGAGCCATGCACTGAGTTGTTATGGAAGGTTCGTTTACTTGGCGTTCTGCTGCCTGTGGATTTCTTATAGGTGTATGCGAGCATATAATCCACCTTCCTCTGGCCGTCTCTAAAACACAAACCCCGTTTACAAGCAGCATCCTGATCTCCACCCAGAGAGTTCAGCAACTGCAGAAAAGAACATAAAGAAAATGAGATATTCCAACTCCAAGATATGCGTTACCCACACCCAAGGTTTACTCAAACATTATGCGCCATGTTGTAGCTTACAAACAAGCAGATTGGGTTATGTATGGAAGCATCTTTAAATTATTATTTCGGTCTTACCACCCCAAAAAGGTGATTTAAAGGGATATTAAACCTAATTTTTTTATTTCATGATTCAGATAGAGTATTCAATTTTAAGCAACTTTCTAATTTACCTGTATTATCATTTTTTCTTATTTCTCTTGCTATCTTTATTTAAAAAGGAGGAATGTAAAGCTTAGAAGCCAACCCATTTTAGGTTCAGCACCCTGGATAGAGTTTGCTTATTGGTGGCTACATTCAGCCAACCAATAAGCAAATTGTAACCCAGGTTCTAAACCAAAGATAGGCCAGCTCCTATGCTTTACATTCCTGCTTTTCAAATAAAGATTGCAAGAGAATGACAACAAATTGATAACATGAGTAAATTAGAACGTTTAAATCCTTTTAAGTTTAGTTAGCAAATCAAATTATTTCTTTAAGGGTACATAAAACCCAAAAAAATATTTAATGATTTAGACAGAACATCTGATTTTAATCAACTTTTCAATTTACCTCTATAATCTAATTTGCTTCATTCTCTAGGTTTCCATGGTAGGCTTAGAAACAGCAATGCATTACTGGGGGCTAGCTCCTGATATGTGGTTGTACACAAATAACCCTTTTCATTGGTTTTCTAGATGTGTTCAGCTAGCTCTCAGTAGTGCACAGCTGCTCCTTCAACAGAGAATAACAAGAGAATGAAGCAAATTTGATAATAGAAGTAAATTGGAAAGTGCTTTATCCAAATCAAGAAAGACGAATTCCGGGTTTCATGTCCCTTTAAGCATGGATTGAAAAATGAAAAGGGATGTGAAAATATAATTGAAAAGCCTTCACAATTCTGATTTTAAATTTAATAAAAATTCAAATTTACTTCATGCTATCAAATGTACCTATTTCTTTGGTATTCTTTGTTGTAACATAGCTAATTTCAATGAGACCATATCTAGTAAGGCTCAGGAGCGTGCCTGTGTCTTGGGACTATATAGTAGCAGAGTTTTGATCAATGTTTGTAGCATTGTTATTCATACAGTGATCAGAACATGGAAATAAGAGCTACATTTCAGCAGAGTACAAAACAAAAAGATGCATTTGATAAATGAGGAAAACTGGGGAAAAAAAAAAAAATCTGAATCATGAATTTTGACTTCTAGAGGCCGTGTCTCAGATATTCCCAAACAAGTTATAGTTAAAAGGGACAGTAAAGTCATAATTAGACATTCATGATTCAGACAGATACATTAATTAGCTTCTTTCTCTTATTATTCTTTTGGCGAAAGGTTTATCTGGGTAAGCTCAGGAGCAGCAAAGAACCTAGGTTCTAGCTGCTGATTGGTGGCTGTATGTATATATATATATATATATATATATATATATATATATATATATATATATATATATATATATATATATATATATATATATATACATACACACATACATACATACACAAATAAACACACACATACATATATATATATATACACACACACACACAGTATATATACACATACACACACAGTATATATATATATATATATATATATATATATATATATATATATATATATATATATATATATATATATATACACACACACATACATACATACATACACACACAGTATATATATACACACACACACAGTATATATACACACACACATTGTCATTGGCTCACCCATGTGTTCAGTTAGAAACCAGTAGTGCATTGCTGCTCTTTCAACAAAGCATACCAAGAGAATTAAGCCAAATTGATAATAGAAGTAAAGTGGAAAGTTGTTTCTACCTAAAGCATGAAAGAAAAAAAAATGGGTTTTATGTCCCTTTAAAAAGTTTCATGATTCAGATAAAGCATGGCATTTAAAAAACAACTTTTTTGATAATGAAAGTATATTGTAGTCTTTTTATATGCACACTTTCTAGGGCTCCAGCTCCTACTGAGCATGTGCAAAAGTGCCCAGTATATACGTAAATGCATTTTGTGATTGGCTGATGGTTGTCACATGACACAGGAGGAGGGACAATTGGAGTAAAATTGCCATAAAAATTCTACTGCTCGTTAAAAATTCAAAATGCTTTTGCTTTGTCTTTTTATTGTGTATTAGTCAATGGTTCAATTCTACTGTAGTAGTCCTCTAATTGTTTTCGAATGGCCAAACTCCATTTATTATTTGGTTTATTTGTTGGACAAATCTGGTCTTATTTATAGAGTAGATAAGGCTGGTTACGGTTTCTTAGGAGAGCTTGCATTGTTTTGCAGCTCAGTATTGGATGGATCTTTGCTAAGGGCAGGTAAGGATAGACATTTGGTAGCATTATGCTTGTGCAGCCTGCACTTCCAATTCTCAGAACTAGAAAACTCACAATTAAAATGACAGACAATTGTGCCAAAATAAATATTGCAAAGTTGTTTTACTACGGTCTGTGTTATAATTTGCCAAATTCTTAGTTACCCATTAGTCTCAAGATCATAAATCAAGTGTCATGTAAACTTAAAGATAATGAAAACAAGTATAAATAGAAGTTAGGAATCACTACTACCTTACAGAAACACACTTCAGCTACACATTTAAAAACACTTTTTGAATGAACAACAATGCTACCTTTAACCCCTTATGAATCAAAGGCAGTGATGGGATTCAGCAAGTTCTCCCTAGTTCTTGCAAACCTGTTACTAAAATTTCCCAAATTCTCAAGAACCAGTGGTTGGTTGATGCCATCTTCCTTAAAGGGACAGTACACTGTAAAATAGTTTTTCCCTTAATGTGTGTCCAATTTCCTGCTATGCAAGCAGCAGTGTAAACAATGTACGAGAAATTGCTCATTTACGTTTTTTTCAAGCAATGCATGCTACAGTCTTGTAGTTTGATATAGACTATAGTTTGTTTTTTAGGGAGTTAAAGGGACACTGAACCCAAATGTTTTCTTTCATGATTCAGATACAGCATGCCAATTTTAAGCAACTTTGTAATTTACTCCTATTAATTTTTCTTCATTATCTTGATATCTATTTGAAAAGCAGGAATTTAAGCTTTGGTTCAGCACCTGGGTATTATTATTCTTTATTTATTAAGCGCCAACAGGTTCCGCAACACTGTCCATGGGTACAAAAAAGTGCAATGGTGAAACAATACAATAAAAGACAATTTTACAGACAAATGTAGGGGAATTGAGGGCCCTATTCCTGTGGGAACTTACAATCTAGATGGATAGGAGGATGGAAAACAGGAGGTGGGGACTGCAGAGGTGAGAATGATATTAGTGAGGAGATAGATGAGGTCAACTGTTAGGTAAGTGAAATTAATTTGTTACTGAGTCGGGTGATAAGCTTCCCTGAACAAAAAGGTCTTTAGGAAACGTTTAAAGGAGTAGAGGTTAGGTGAAAGTCTGACAGCTTGAAGAAGTGCGTTCCAGAGGGTTGGTGCCGCACAAGAAAAGTTCTGTAGTCTAGCATGAGAGGAGGGGATGGTAGAGGACAAAAGGAGCAGGTCATTGTTGGATCTTAGGTGGCGGGCTGGAGTATATTTGTTGATGAGTGAGGATGGGTAGGGTGGGGCAGCATTGGTGAGGGCTTTGTAGGTCAGGGTGAGAATTTTGAATTCAACTCTGTTGTGAATAGGGAGCCAGTGAAGGGACTTGCAGAGAGGTGCAGCAGATACAGAGCGTCGGGAGAGGTGGATTAGCCTAGCAGAGGTATTTAGGATGGATTGAAGGGGGGAGAGAGGGAGGCCAGATAGTAAGTTATTACAGTAGTCAAGTCAGGAAATTACCAGGGAGGGGGATTAGCTGTTTAGTAGTTTCAGCACTCAGAAACAGATTCATTTTGGAGATATTGCGTAGGTGGTTGCAGTAGGATGAAGAGAGCAATTGGATGTGGGGAATGAAGGACAGATTTGAGTCAAGTACGATTACAAGGCAGCGGACCTAGGGTGCCGCCAACAGTGATATAAAATTAGAGACTGGAGTAGAGATAGGGGGGGGGGGATTAGAAGTAGTTCAGTCTTGGACATGTTTATTTTTAGGTAGTGAGAGGCCATCCAGGAGGAAATGCCAGATAAGCAGTCGCTGATGTGAGAATTGACAGAAGGAGAGAGTGCAGGGGTGGATAGGTAGATCTGGGTATCATCAGCATAGCGGTGATAGTTGAAGCCATAGCTGTTTACCCAGTGAAGAAGTGTAAATAGAGAAGAGTAGAGGACCCAGTACAGAGCCTTGAGGTACTCCAACAGACAGAGGCAAAAGAGAGGAGTCACCAGCAAAAGAGACAGAGAAGGACCTATTAGAGAGATAAGATGAATCTAGGAGAAGGCAGTGTCACAGAGCCCAAGAGAATTGAGAGTCCATAGGAGAAGGGGATGGTCAACAGTGTCAAAGGCAGCAGAGAGGTCAAGTAAGATGAGTATAGAGTAGTAGCCTTTGTTTTTAGCAGAAAGGAGATCGTTAGTAACCTTGGTGAGGGCAGTCTCAGTTCAGTGTTAGGGAAGTAAGCCAGATTGCAGGGGGTCGAGAAATGAGTTGGAGGACAGGAAGTGGGTTAGGCGATCGAAAACTGGGTAGCACCTTTTGATTGGTGGCTAAATGTCAGGAGTGTTTCTGTGTGTGTTTTTTTTTTTTGAGTGTGTGAGTATTTCTGAGTGTCTGTTAGTGAGTACATGCTTCTGTTTGAGTATTTCTGTGTGTCTGAGAATGTGTCTATGCCTTTGAATGTTTGTGTGTATCTGAGTGTTTCTGCACACTTAAGCATCCAAAAATTGAACATCTATTGAGCTCATGTGTGCGTTTATCTGGCTCTGATATTAGCTAGTGCCTCTCCAGCTACTGACTCAACGCATGTCTCACATACACACATAAATACTATATAACACAGTATATTGTGTGCACCAGACACCACTGGCTGTAACAGTACTAGCAGCGCACAGTGTACTGTACACATTAAAAAAGGAAACAGTGTTCTGTCTCGCATTAGCAAAAAAAAAAAAAAAAAGTATATGGACACAGAAAATGAAGCAAAATCTGCGTCTCAGTTCAGGTTTATTATTCCTACATAAAAGTGCTAAGTACATTCATCTTATAGAAGCATTCTACAGGAAAACTAAAATGGACATCATTGTATTTAAAATGTGGATTAAATGCATTTTTACAATATGCTTTATAAAGTATAGGAGCATAAAGCTGTAGGTTGATTGCCTCTGACACACCTCCTAGTATTTCCTAAAGACTTTCCATACAGGGAAGAGAGGGGACTGATGAGTTGGCCTGCCAGTGTTTTGTGGTCTGAGCCATAATAAAAGGGACAGGGTTGTGGGTGGATGTATCCTGGGTCGGGTTCTCTATGGCTGGAGACACTGCAGGTGGAAAATGAACAGACCTCCTAACCCTTGATAAAGAGCTGCTGAGAGTTCTTCAATGGATCACTGAGCAACTAAAAGCCATTAGTGATGACGCAAATTGTTCGCCGGCGAATAGTTCCCGGCGAACATAGCTTGTTCACGTTCGCAACTGCGGGCGAAGATATGCGATGTTCGATCTGCCCCCTATTCCTCATCATTGAGTAAACTTTGACCCTGTATCTCACAGTCTGCAGACACATTCCAGCCAATCAGTAGCAGACCCTCCCTCCCAGACCCTCCCAGCTCCTGGACAGCAGCCATTTTAGATTCATTCGGAAGCTGCATTCTTAGTGAGAGGAGGGACAGTGTAGCTGCTGCTGATTTAATAGGGAAATTGATAGCTAGGCTAGTGTATTCAGTGTCCACTACAGTCCTGAAGGACTCATCTGATCTCTGCTGTAAGGACAGCACCCCAAAAAGCCCTTTTTAGGGCTAGAACATCAGTCTTTTTTTTTTTCCCTGTGTAATCTAATTGCAGTTGCCTGCCTGCCAAGCCACTTGCCCAGTGCCACCACTCATATCTGGTGTAACAGTAGTGTAAATTTAAAAAAAAAAAAAAAAACTTTTTTGACTGTGAAACATCAGTCTGCTAGTGTAATCTAATTGCAGTTGCATGTGTGCCAGGCTCACAGCGTATACTGTGCCCACTTGCCCAGTGCCAACACTCATATCTGGTGTAACAGTAGTGTAAATTTAAAAAAAAAAAACATTTTTTGACTGTGAAACATCAGTCTGCTTGTGTAATCTAATTGCAGTTGCCTGCCTGCCAGCGTGTGTGCCAGGCTCACAGCATATACTGTGCACACTTGCCCAGTGCCACCACTCATATCTTGTTTAATAGTAGTGTAAGTGTACATTTAAAAAAAAAAAAAAAAAGTTTTTGGACTGTGAAACATCAGTCTGCTTTTTTGTGTCAGGCTCACAGCGTATACTGTGCCCACTTGCCCAGTGGCACCACTCATATCTTCTTTAATAGGAGTGCAAGTGTACATTTAAAAAAAATGACAGGCAGAGGCAGGCCACCCCGCAGGTGCCGTTGTGGTCGTGGTGCTGTGATTCCCTTTGGCCCTAGAATAATGCCCAGTGTTCAGAGGCCACGTACCATGAACGCGAAAAGTTCTGAGGACATAGTTGACTGGCTAACACAGGACACCCAATCTTCTACAGCTTCCGCTCGGAACCTTGATGCACCATCCACCTCCAGCTTAGCTTCGGGCACCTCTCAAGTTACCACTCGCCCGCCACCACCAACACTAGCACCACAGCCACTTCACATGATATGTCAGAGGAGTTATTTACACATCAGTTTGAAGAAATGAGTGATGCACAACCATCATTGACAGAGGATGTAGATAACAGTGATATGTCTCAGTCAGGCAGCATTACAGACATGGATGTACGGTATGATGATGATGATGTTGTACCCGCTGCTGCTTCCTTTCTTGAGTTGTCAGATACAAGTAAAGCGGTTGATGATGACGATGCCCGCTAGAAGAGAAAAAGAACGGGGGAAAGTTCAGATGGGGAGACAGAGAGGAGGAGGCAGGGACAAGTTGGAAGCAGGTCATCGCAAGGAGCTAGTGGCACAGTCAGAAAGCATGCATCGGCAACCGGGGTCAGCCAGACAGCACGCCAATCAACGCATGCTGTTGCCACCACCAGAATGCCGTCATCGCAGAGCTTAGCAGTGTGGCATTTTTTTTGTGTGTCTGCCTCTGACAACAGCGATGCCATTTGCAACCTGTGCCAAAAGAAACTGAGTCGTGGGAAGTGCAACACCCACCTAGGTACAACTGCTTTGCGAAGGCACATGATCTCACATCACAAATGCCTATGGGATCAACACATGAGTACAAGCAGCACACAAACTCAAAGCCGCCATCCTCCTCCTGGTCAAGCATCTTCAGCCACGTCAACCACTGCTGTCCTCCTTGCCCCCTCTCAACCATCCGCCACTCCGTCTCTCTTCCGGAGCAGTTCCTGCTCATCTGCCCAGTGTCAGATGTCTGTCAAGGACATGTTTGAGCATAAGAAGCCAATGTCACAAAGTCACCCCCTTGCCCGGCGTCTGACAGCTGGCTTGTCTGAACTCTTAGCCCGCCAGCTTTTACCATACAAGCTGGTGGAGTCGGAGGCATTCAAAAAATTTGTAGCTATTGGGACACCGCAGTAGAAGGTACCCGGCCGAAATTTCTTTGCACAAAAGGCAATCCCCAACCTGTACTCGATTGTGTGAAAGGAAGTAATGGCATGTCTGGCACACAGTGTTGGGGCAAGGGTCCATCTGACCACTGATACCTGGTCTGCAAAGCATGGTCAGGGCAGGTATATCACCTACACTGCGGCTGCCAAGCATGGAATGCGTGGCTCTGCAGAGAAGTTGGGGACACCGCCACGACTTGCAGGCCGGCCTGCTGCCACCTCCTCTACTCCTCCTACTCCATCCTCTTCCATAACCTCCTCGGCTGAGTCCTCATCTGCTGCTGCGTCTTGCTCCACATCAACGGCACCCCCCCAGCTCCCCAGGTACTATTCCACATCCCGGATACGGCAGTGTCACACCGTCTTGGGGTTGACTTGCCTGAAACAAGAGAGTCACACCGGACCAGCACTTCTGTCCGCCCTGAACGCACAGGTGGATCAGTGGCTGACTCTGCACCAACTGGAGATCGGCAAAGTGGTTTCTGACAATGGAAGTAATTTGGTGGCGGCATTGAAATTGGGCAAGTTGACACATGTGCTGTGCATGGCACATGCGTGTAATCTGATCGTACAACGCTTTGTGCATAAGTACCCAGGCTTAAAGGACGTCCTGAAACAGGCCAGGAAGGTGTGTGGCCATTTCAGGCGTTTCTACACGGCCATGGTGCACTTTTCAGATATCCAGCAGCGAAACAACATGCCAGTGAGGCGCTTGATTTGCGAAAGCCCGACACATTGGAATTCAACACTCCTAATGTTCGACTACCTGCTCCAACAAGAAAAAGCCATTAACGAGTATTTGTATGACCTGGGTGCTAGGACAGCCTCTGCGGAGCTAGGAATTTTTTTGCCACGTTACTGGACGCTCATGCTCAATGCCTGTAGGCTCATGCGTCCTTTTGAGGAGGTGACAAACCTAGTCAGTCACACCGAAGGCACCATCAGCGACATCATACCATTTTTTTCTTCCTGGAGCGTGCCCTGCGAAGAGTGCTGGATCAGGCCGTAGATGAGTGTGAAGAGGAAGAGTTGTGGTCACCATCACCACCAGAAACAGCCTTATCAGCATTGCTTGCTGGACCAGCGGCAACGCTGGAAGAGGATTGTGAGGAAGAGGAGTCAGAGGAGGAACGTGGCTTTGAGGAGGAGGAAGACCAACCACAACAGGCATTCCAGGGTGCTCATTGTCACCTATCTGGTACCCGTGGTGTTGTACATGGCTGGGGGAAGAAGATACCTTTAGTGAGATCACTGAGGACGAGGAACAGGACATGAGTAGCTCGGCATCCAACCTTGTGCAAATGGGGTCTTTCATGCTGTCGTGCCTGTTGAGGGACCCTCGTATAAAAAAGCTGAAGAACGACCTGTACTGGGTGTCCACGCTACTAGACCCCCGGTATAAGCATAAAGTGCCTGAAATGTTATCGAATTACCGCAAGTCGGAAAGGATGCAGCAGTTCCTAAATAAATTAAAAAGTATGCTTTACACAGCGTATAAGGGTGATGTCACAGCACAACGGGAATCTAACAGGGGCAGAGATGAAAGTAATCCGACTCCCACGACCACCCAACAAGGACAGGACGCTTTACAGACGTGTTGTTGATGGAGGACATGCGGAGCTTTTTAAGTCCTATGCATCGCCACAGCCCTTCGGGGTCCACCCTCAGAGAATGACTCGACCGACAGGTAGCAGACTACCTCGCCTTAACTGCAGATATCAAAACTCTGAGGAGCGATGAACCCCTTGACTACTGGGTGTGCAGGCTTGACCTGTGGCCTGAGCTATCCCAATTTGCGATAGAACTTCTGGCCTGCCCCGCTTCAAGTGTCCTGTCAGAAAGGACCTTCAGTGCAGCAGGAGGTATTGTCACTGAGAAGAGAAGTCGCCTAGGTCAAAAAAGTCTAGATTACCTCACCTTTATTAAGATGAATGAGGGATGGATCCCAAAGGGACTGACAATGGGCAATATATTCGACTAAAAAAGGCCTGATGAGATGAGCTGCCTTGGGCTAAAAATGGTCTACACGCCAAATGGTGTACATGCCAAATTTTTCTGGCCTCTGGTGCTGCACTGTGGCTTCAAAAACCAAAACAAAAAAAAGGCACATAACAGGGATTAAACTGATAGGAATAGTACTACTTAAAACACCACTCCTATCTGGTGGCACAGTAGATTGCACGCGGTGCTCTGACAAAATGCAGAAGGACATTTGGCCGACGGACATTTGGCCGACAGACAGAAAGCTAAACAATGTTCCGATTTCGGCCGAGGGCAGATACGTTCCAGAGTGCTCTGTTCTAATCAGAGCCTCGGGCACGGCAACTGCCTCTGGGAACCTTACCATGGGTCCCAGACCGCACGTCTTGTAATTCTCTGTCTGGGAAATTATCTGTCAAATCTATCTATTTATCTATCAAATCTATCTATCGTATCTATCAAATGTATCTATTGCATCTATTGATCTATCTATCTATCTAATCTATGTATCTATCAAATCTATCTATCTTGTGGCCGGACTGTTATCTGACAGCCACTTGTGTTTCGGCCAAATGTCCGTCGGCCAAATGTCCGGCCACGATTGCACCCGCAGTGTCCCAAATTTGAAGTAGGAGGACCGACCAAGCATCTTTTTCCATCTCCCGGGTTCCTAAAATCCATGCCATATACACGTCCCCTGATAGGGGACGTAACAGGGATTAAACTGATAGGAATAGTACTACTTAACACACCTTATAATAACGCAGAGAGAGGAGTCTGAAGAAGAGGAGTCAGAGGAGGAAGGTGGCTTTGAGGAGGTGGAAGACCAAACACAGCAGGCGTCCCAGGGGGCTTGTTGTTACCTTTCGGGGACCCTTGGTGTTGTACGTGGCTGGGTGGAGGAAGAGACCTTCAATGACATCAGTGAGGACAAGGAACAGGACATGGCTAGCTTGGTATCCAACCTTGTGCAAATGGGGAGTTTGCGGTTGTGCAAATGGACTGTTTGCGGTGCGTTAAACGGGGAGTTTGGTCCGTCACTGTGAAGCGGGCGTAACCCTTACACTACCTGATCGATACAACATCATACCTGATGTTTTAAAGCACGTTATTCCAAACAATTTAGGAATGTTAGGTAATTTCTGCCCTTTATGGATTAAAACCAGACTCTGCATCAGCTATGTAATTTTCCGTGGGAGTTTTGCCATGGATCCCCCTCCGGCATGCCACAGTCCAGGTGTTAGTACCCTTAAAACATCTTTTCCATCACTACTGTGGCCAGAAAAAGAGTCCCTGTGGGTTTTAAAATTCGCCTGCCTATTGAAGTCAATGGCGGTTCACCCGTTCGCGAACATTTGCGGAGGTTCGTGTTCGCCGTTCGCGAACGGAAAATTTTAAGTTTGCGACATCACTAAAAGCCATTGCTAAACAGTGCAAGTGCAAGTGCATAGCCAACTCAATGCACATAACCGTCTGTACTAGCAGTTGCAATAACAGTAAACGCTATCACTAAACAGTGATCAAAGTGCCAGGGCATAACCAACTCAATGCACATAGCTGTCTGTACCTTGAGCAGCTGCAAGCACAGTAAAAGCTATCACTGAACAGTAATCAATGTGCTGAGCTATGAGCAGTTGCAAGCACAGTAAAAGCCATTATTGAAAGATGATACCAAACCTATTTTTCCAAATTAAACATTATACAAAGGATTACAATTCTATGTCTGTCCCTTTAAACAACTTTATCCTTAGTTTAAAAGGGATATGAAACGCAACATTGATCTTGGTAACCGCAGAGCTCTGCTGGTCCCTAGTAGAACCAGTCGCTGATCCAATCAGCAGTGCTAGCCGCACAACTCAGATTTGTAGGGGCTAAAAGCACACAGTAGTGCAGGGTCGATAGTCACAAACAAACAACATGCTCTAACAAACGAAAGCACATACTTTTTGTACTATAATATTATACCTAGACAAAACGCAACAAGTCATCACCTCTTAAAGCCTTCACTGGGCCTTCCGTTGTACATTAGGAATGATGTGTGTCAGGAAACATTAAGAGGTCACAGATTCCTAAACACTATTGTTAATTCTGACAATATGAATAAACTAGCCCATTTTCACGCTATTGATGTTTAAACAAACCGCAGAAGGTCTAAACATTCCAGGAATTTGATCATGTCTCTGTACAGAAAACACAGTACAGGGTCGTTTATACAAATGTCATAGTCAGGATGAGATGTGGACTTGTTTAACCCAGTGTGAGTTGTATTAGACATATCTCTGTATGATTAATATTTGCAATAAAATAATAATGTGTGATGGAATATTTTGCTGACTGTACATTTTTTAGTAAAGCCATTTAAAGGGACAGAACATTCAAAACTATGTAGTATCCTTTAAGTTGTTTAAATGGACAATAATCTTATTGCATAAATCAGCAATTACGCACTGCATAACAAAGGGGTTTTAAAATCCTTTTGTTAGCAGATTACACAGTTCTGCAAATTAAGCGCAGTTCAAGGATACACCTTGGATGGCTTCCATTTATGTTTCTGGTCTCATTTTCAAAATAAATAATAAAATGTCTGATTTAGTTTGAAAAACAATTTTTAAAAAAAATATATATTTCACAGTGTTGTTTTGTTGTGTTTAATTTCCATTTAATTATGTATAGTAACAAACAAACACAATGTACTTTTATTATATGTTTTGACAACTTTTCTTGTTTTTTTTCTACTGACCTCATAGAAACTGAAGAAATTTTTTCAGAATTCTCACCCTACAACACGCTACAAAGGATTGCTTTTTTAGTATAGAAGCACATTTATAATCTGTACCTAATTTGCCACAACAAAGAAGATAAGATAAACACACTCAAGAGTCTGCTTAAAGGGACACTGAACCCAATTTTTTTCCTTTCGTGATTCAGATAGAGCATGACATTTTAAGCAACTTTCTAATTTACTATTATTACCAAATTTTCTTTATTCTTTTGGTATCTTTATTTGAAATGCAAAAATGTAAGTTTAGATGCCGGCCCATTTTTGGTGAACAACCTGGGTTGTCTTTGCTGATTGGTGGATAAATTCATCCATCAATAAAAAAGTGCTGTCCAGCGTGTCCAAGAAAAAAGCTTAATGCCTTCTTTTTCAAATAAAGATACCAAGAGAACAAAGAAAAAGTGATAATAGGAGTAAATTAGAAAGTTGCTTAAAAATTGCATGCTCTATCTGAATCACGAATTTTTTTTTGGGTTCAGTGTCCCTTTAAGGGGTGTGTCCATGAAGTGTAAAGCAGACAATTGTATGCAGGGCTTGAGGGCGGATTTCCACTACATAAAAATGATTCATGAGATATGAATAGGTTATATATATATATATATTAAAATAACCATCAAATCCAGTAATGTCACAGAAAGAAATCTAATAAAAACAAACATAATTGTTCCTTTGTCTTGGTTTTATTTGAATCTTAATGGAATATTTTATATTTAACATTTGTCATTAGATAATGATGTGCTCTACTTATGATAAAATCTATTTTGAGTCTTTTGATTTTAAAACAGTAATTATGTGTACAGAAGTTGAATACATTTGATAACATCTTGGCTTTTTAATTAACTAGACAGAACTACATTATGATACACATATATATATATATAACAAAAGTAAATGTGTTGCAGATTTCTAAGCAAGGCTATAACACAGGAAGACATATGCATGCTTGGATTTGTCATTTTATGATATGGATTTACTGATCCTTAGTGTGAGCTGGAGAACAGACCGTTAATAGTGTGTCACACTGATTTACAGAATGACTTGACAGATCTGCAAACATCGGCACACTCAAGTCAAATAAACTTATGATTCAGATAGAGCAGCAGTATTAAGACACTTTCCAGTTTACTTCCATTATCAAATTTTGCACAGTCATTTTATATTCACACTTTCTGGGGAACAAGATCCTACTGAGCATGTGCACAAGCTCACAGGGTATATGTATACTAGTCTGTGATTGGCTGATGATTGTCACATGATACAGGGGGCCGGAAAAAGAGAGAGAAAATAAATTTGTTTGAAAAAAAATAATCTACTGATTATTTGAAATTCAGAGTGTTATTGCATTGTCTTTTTATTATGCACTTTTTAAGTATGCATTGAGTGGTGCTTTAAAAGGGACAGTAATACCTTGCAAGAAGGCAGAACAAAAAGTTGTAATTACAATAAATTAACATGCATTCAACTTTTTTTTCACTCATTAGAATAACATTGTTTTGCAGTTTATCATCTGATAATCCCTGCAGAGGCAAATTAGAGACAGATATGTGACAGGGTTAGGCTCGAGAAGACCGTCATGTGCACATCCAATCCTCAGAATTGGAAAGTTCTGAATTTTCACAATTAAATTACAATACATTTTAATGCTCAAATAAAAATTTAATATTACATTGCAAGTGGTAAAAGGGATATGAAACCCAAAATGTTTCTTTTGTTAATAAGAGCATACAGTTTTGAAAGTTTCCAATTTACTTTCATGGTATTCTTTGTTGAAGAGAGATCTATGTAGGCGTCTGGAGCAGGAAATAGTGCGGTCATCCCGTGCTATTGAAAATAACATTGTAGCACAACTGCTGCCATATAGTGCTCCAGACATGTGCACGCTCTTAAAGGGACAGTATACACCAATTTTCATGTAACTGCATGTAATAGACACTACTATAAGGAATAATATGCACAGATACTGATCTAAAAATCCAGTATAAATCCTTTTAAAAGTTACTTAGAAGCTCCCAGTTTAGAGTTTTTAAAAAGGTTACTGGAACACCCACTGAAAGTGTTTGTATAGCAAAAAAAGCAGGACACTCCCCCACCCTTTGCATATGAAAAGACCCTTTACTCAAACAGGAGCAAGCTGGATTAGGTATACTTCGGTATTCTCCTACAACTTTTAGGTTTGGTTATGAGTCTGAAAATCAGCTCAATGTTATTTAAAAATAAGCAAAACTATACATTAAAAAAAAATAATCAACCTGTACGGGCTATATCAATGGATCATCTACAAAACATTTAAGCAAAGAAAAATCTAGTGTATAATGTCCCTTTAAAAGGGATAGTCAAGTAAAAAAACAAAACCTTTCATGTTTCAAATGGGGCATGTAGTTTTAAATAGCTTTCCAATTTACTTTTATCACCAATTTTGCTTTGTTCACTTGGTATTCTTATTTTAAAGCTAAACCTAGGAAGGCTCCTATGATCATTTCTAAGCCCTTGAAGGCCGCCTCTAATCACATGCTTTTTTATTTGCTTTTCACATCAGGGGAGAGCTAGTTCATGTCAGCCATATAGATAACATTGTGATCATGCCCGTGGGTTGTGGCAGACACTGCACTAATTGGCTAAAATACAAGTCAATAGATAATAAATAAATAGTCATGTGATCAGGAGGCTGTCAGACGATGCTTAGATACAAGGTAATCACTGAGGTAAAAAGTGTATTAATATAACTGTTTGTTGTGCAAAATTGGAGAATGGGTAATAAAAGTCATTATATATCTTTTTAAATAGGTCTCTGCTTTTTAACAAAAGATACCATGAGAACAACGAAAATGTGTTAAAGAAGTAAATTAGAAAGTGGTTTAAAATGGCATGGTCTATATAAATCATTAAAGACAAATTTTGGTTTTCATGTCCCTTTAACTTCCTTTTACATTAAATGGTGGTAGGCTAACATGGAGCTAGGTATAAATGAACAGTATATCCTCTTATGAAGAGAAAACATACATGCTGGGGAGTGGCATAATATTAAGTATGGTACCTAAAAGAAAACCAATGATCAAATTGCAAATGACAAGAGAAACAAGACTGTCCACTCTAGATTTCTATGCAGCATTGTCCTTGTAACATTCACAGGGATATAGATAAAGCTCAGAAAGTGTAACTGGATTAGCTTGTGCAACAAGAGGACCCTTCTACCTTTAAAAACGCCAGCTATGGTAGTTACAAAAGTGATATAAACACACAAATATCGGCATTGATGGAGACACTATACTAATTACATCAGTCAGTTTTATATTGTTTTAAGGATTAAAATATACAGGATCAAAGAACAACAGAAGTAGATGCAAATATTCTGCCCTATCTTAAAAGGGACAGTCTAGGCCAAAATAAACTTTCATGATTCAGATAGAGCATGTAATTTTAAACAATTTTCCAATTTACTTTTATCACCAATTTTGCTTTCTCTTCTTGGTATTCTTAGTTGAAAGCTTAACCTAGGAGGTTCATATGCTAATTTCTTAGACCTTGAAGCCCACCTCTTTCAGATTGCATTTTAACAGTGTTTCACCACTAGAGGGTGTTAGTTCACGTATTTCATATAGATAACACTGTGCTCGTGCATGAGAAGTTATCTGGGAGCAGGCACTGATTGGCTAGACTGCAAGTCTGTCAAAAGAACTGAAAAAAGGGGCAGATAAAAGATAATCACAGAGGTTAAAAGTATATTAATACAAAACTGGGGAATGGGTAATAAAGGGATTATCTATCTTTTAAAACAATAAAAATTCTGGTGTAGACTGTCCCTATCTTAAACTCAGGCCATGACACATCCCAGGAGCCAGTAAGTCACTCCTCCTAGAACTTTACTTCTGGCTCCTAAATTTTTTTTGGACTGTTTTACATATAGATATATACAAACACCTTTGTCTGGCTCCTCGGTATTTATACCCTGGCTCCTCACTGAACATACATTTGTAAAGCCCTGTTCTTCAACAGGAAGACTGGACAAATACAGCATGAATTCTGACAAATTAACAGAGTTCAAAGAGCAAGATAAGATAAATAGCATAAAGTCAAGTACTTATTAAATAGAAGACTCCTTATAATTGAGAATATTTGCAATAACAGACACACTAGAAAGGATGGATAGAAGTAAGATAGTAAGGATGAAACACACTTTACAATATCAAGGGTTAACAACTCTTGGACAGAATGGAATCACCAGACATCTCTTTATAACTAAAAGCTGTAAGCCTATATGCAAGATTCTGTTATGAAAAGCTGCAGAATACTCACATTTGCTGAAACCATTGAGACCCACAGTCAGTAACAAGCAGCTCCTTCTCACTCCCAGACTTTTGCAGAAATAGTCCAGCAACTTGTGACTCTGGAAACCTAACCGGCAAATGATCAGTCAGAGGTGGGTGGGCTCCATCGTCACCCAACACCTCATAAAACCAAACGTTTACATATACTACAGAACTGCTGCACACAGTATACACAGCGCATGCAAATCTGTTGGCAACTTGTCATTTTAGGAGCAATGCGTGTAGCATCTCAAAATCTGCTGATCCTACATATTGTAAAAAAATCTCCATCTGTTGCACTCACAGCCACCTACCTATTAGTAATCAAATGCAACCATGAAAAACTGTTAATCAGCATGGGCATATGACTATACCCCAAATTATGTACTTACATCACTGTCAGACCACTAACATATCAAGTCAAGACCCATCATCAGAGGTCAGTTATCAGAGATTTAACACCATCATTATTTAAAAGGGACACTAAACCCAATTTTTTTTCCTTTCATGATTCAAAAAGAGCATGCAATTTTAAGCAACTTTCTAAGCTTTACATTCCTGCTTTTTAAATAAAGCTAGCCAGAGAATGAAGAAAAATTGATAATTGCCAAGCACAGTTACCAACAGTCATCTACCAAACTTTGAACACCATTACCCACCTGATAATTATACCACAGCTTACCAGCAGTCATGTGATGCACTCACTGTCAAGTACTAACAGCCACTATCCACGTGTCATACACTTGACATCACCCACAGCAAAGCCAGCTCAAAGCATTGTGCTGTCTGAGTCCAAGAACTCAACTCTGCTCACTACAGCCTAAGCCCATAGTCAGCAGCCTCAAAGATTAAACTTCAGCAGATTCACACAAGAGCACGCTGACGTCCAGCTAATGGATCCAATACAAGAGGAATTGTACAGAAACTATTAGTCAGAACTTGCTGCTGGGGTCCTGTGGTCCCCCCTGGTCCAATACAAACAGATATGAAATAAAAAAACACATTTTGTGCTAAAAATCCAAACAAACAAGAAATAAGTTGTTGACTACTGCTGGTTGCTATGGCCACCTACCTAGCTGTGATAAAGCACCATTCCACATCTATTACAGTCACAAAACCTCAGCCATAGCCCGCAGCCAAATGATACAGTACAGCGATTAAAGGTAAAGCACAGCCAGCTTCTGCACTCATGAGCAGTTAGGCATTTAAAGGCAGTTTATTATGTGTAATTGCATTCTACAGTATACAGTGTCAAGCATGAATCTGTGCTGTATATATTGTAGCTAACAATACAATTACACCCCATCACCCACTAAATAGGCATCCAGCCTTGATACAGTATCTACCACTTAACCATTACCCACTAGCTCATCAAACAATGATCAAATCCTGAAATAACCTACAGCTGTCAAACACCACTCCCTTCTGCACCTATCGTTTAGATTATCCCTGCAAATAGGTTAAGTATATAAAGTCACTTCTAGCATTGCACTACCGAGAGCTGGCTAAACACATCTGATGAGCCAATAACACAAGTCATATGTGCATAGCAACCAATTGCCAGCTATCTCCCAGTAGTGCTTTCAACAAATGAAACCAAGAGAATGAAGTAAATTTGCTAACAGAAGTAAATTTAAAAGTTTCATATATTGGCAAAAATGCTTCCAGTAAAATTTATCACTGTTTTAGTGTCAGCATTTTCTCTGCACGTGCACATGAAGCATAGCTAGATATTCTCAGCGCACCAGCATTTTAAATACTGCAGCAGCTCAGAACACCAGTGGGGCTTGTATCACATCAGCAATTAGCAAATTGTGTCATTACCAGATGGTACACGCACCTTAGTCTCTTTGGGCAAGTGCTGTGTTTAAAATGCTGGTGCACGGTGCATACTTAAATACACATTTGAAAAAGCTTCAGATGTTATTAGAAGCATTTTTGCTAATTCATGTATACTGCAAAAATGCTTCTTTTCAAAGTGAAATGCACCCATGCAAATTACAATTTTGGCTGGAATGTCCCTTTAAGGATACAGCGCAATTTTGGGGTTGAGACTGATTTAAAGAGAGTTTATTCTCCGATCCAGACAGCTCATTATCAGTGCAATTCCTTGAGCCAGCCCTTACACCTGTTGCCAAAGTCTTGTAACAATGATGTATTATTATTTAATAACGTTCTATAAAATAAATTTACAAGCAATAAGTGTCAAGTCACATTCTTACCAATGATATTTGTAACAAAATGCAATACCTGGTTAATGACACACAACTATGTGATGAAGAAATGCTATTTATTTAACTAAATGGACACCGGACTGATTTCTGGATGATCAATATAATTCACACTTCACCATGCAAAGAGATCTATATATCTTTTATCTATCATCTATCTATCTTGTCTATCATTAGGTGTGAGAACATTTGATCTTATCTGAAGTTGCATTGGAAAGATTATTCATTATATCTACAATGTATTTTAATAATATTCCGGGTTATCTTAGGTCATATATATATATACACAACTTTTTTGATGACTCCTGTTTTTACAACATGGCATTGTATAACATGACTTAAAGGGACACAAAATAAAAATTTGATTCACATAGTGCATGCAATTCTAAACAACTTTCCAATTCACTTCTTTTATCCAGTTTGCTAGATTTCTCTTGGTATCCTTTGTTGAAAAGCGTACCTAGGTAGAATTATGTAACATGACGATAGCCTCATTATTTATTTTTTAAAAGCATATGTCACCCAAAACTATACTTACCTCTACCATGAAGCTGTTCTCAAACAGCGATTCACAGGCTCGCCATCTTATCACAGCAAGGCTGATCGCACCATTAATTTACACGTAGCACACAGCAGAGGTAAGTATACTTTTGGGTGACATAGTATGTGTTTAAAAGATGAAAATAAATCATAAGGCTATTGATATGATACATAATTTTGCACATAGTGCAAAATTATGTAACATTTTTCACAACGTTTACTGTCCCTTTAATCAAACTTCATTATAGGAGTAAATTGGAAAGTTGTTTAAAATTGCATGTTCTATCTGAGTCGTGAAAGAAAGAATTTGGGGTTTCAGGTCCCTTTAAAATACAACAAAAGGTTTTTCTAACCCTTGTCATATCCAGTTTATTTGGAGATGGTGTAAAACTACTTAGTATGGTGTCTTGTAACATTTAGATACCTAAAAGCCAACCCTATCCAAAATCCAATGGATGATTATTTGCCAACCAGTAAATGCATCAGCTGAGGGGGTCAGAGTTGCAACTAATTTATGCAGCAAACCATTAGTCATTAGTAAGGGCATTACAGAGGAACAGGGCAAGGGCATGCTTATTTGGGATTGGTCATATAGAAATTCTATATTCCAAAGTGCTAGAATAAAAGGTGTTCTGAACAAAAAAAAAACAACAACAACACACAGTCTACAAATATACAGCAACACTTTAAAAGTACATAAAAGGCAAAATTAAAACTTTCATGATTCGGATAACGTGCAATTTTTAGGTTTATTCAATATACAAATTTACTAGGCATCTCTTGCTGAAAAGCATACCTATGTAGTCTTGGGAGAAGCAATCAATTACAGAGAGCTAGCTGGTGATTGGTGGCTAAACACATATGTATGCTGTCATTGGATCACAAGACCCTGACTGGTTCCAGTAAATAAAACGGACATTCTGGTCAAAATTTAAATGCACATAGATTAAATTACATCTTTGAATAGAAACATATTTACATTATACATGTATTGGCAAAAATGCTGCTAGTAAAAGTTATAACTGTTTTAGTGTTAACATTTTCTCTGCACGTGCACATGAAACATAGCTAGGTATTCTCAGTGCACCAGCATTTTAAATATTATAGCTGCTCAGAGCTCCAGTGGGGCTTGTATCAAGTCAGCAATTAACACATTCAGTCATTGACAGATGATACAAACACCTTAAGCTCTCTGAGTAAGTGCTGTGTTAAAAATGCTGGTGCACGGTGTATACTTAAATACATTTTGAAACAGCTATAGCTTTTATAAGAAGCATTTTTGCTAATACATATACTGTATATTACAAAAATGCTTCTATTCAAAACTGAAATGGATCCATGAGGATTTCAATTTTGTCTGGAATGTCCCTTTAAATTGCTGCTTTGGAGCTGAATTAACTATAAAATGCAAATGTTACAGCATTTTATTATAGCACCTTAACAACATGCAAAGGGTTAAACACAGTCATATACAAGCAATAGTGTAATAATAAAATGCTCAAACACAATAGAATATTGGTTTGCACTTTTATGTAACAAATGGAATAATTAAGATTTACTTCAAAGCATACTGGGCCAATCACAAAATAATGCTGTGATTTGAAAAGAGGTTACTTTATTAGTGATTGAGAAAGAGATAGACCTAAAGTTAGTGAAAAAGTTAACAAATGTTTTTATTTGATCGCATTTGGCAGTGAAATGGTGGCGTGAAAAATACCAAAATGGGCCTAGATCAATACTTTGGGTTGTCTACTAAAAAAAAAATATATACATGTGATGGGTTATTCAGGGATTCCTGAAAGATATCAGTGTTATAATGTAACTATTGCTAATTTTGAAAACAAATGGTTTGGAAATAGCAAAGTGCTACTTGTATTTATTGCCCTATGACTTGCAAAAAAAGCAAAGAACATGTAAGCATTGGGTATTTCTAAACTCAGGACAAAATTTAAAAACTATTTAGCATGGGTGTTTTTTGGTGGTTGTAGATGTGCGACAGATTTTGCGGGTCAAAGTTACAAAAAGTGTGGTTTTTTTCATCATATTTTATAAAACAAATTATAGTAAATTATAAGATATGATGAAATGATAGTATATTTAGAAAGTCCATTTAGTGAAGAGAAAAATTGTATATAATAATATGTGTGGGTACAGTAAATGAGTAAGAGGAAAATTACAGCTAAACGCAAACACCGCAGAAATGTAAAAATAGCCCTGGTCCTTAAGGGTAAGAAAAATGGTTCAGGTACTAACGGTTAAACTTAAAAGGGACAGTACACTGTAAAATTGCTTTTATATTAATGTATTTTCAATGACTTGTTATACCAGCTGCAGAGTATAAAATTTATGAGAAATTTTATTTTTCGGTTTATTTGCGTATATGAAATAGCTGGTTTTGTGCTTTTAAACCACAGCCTATTACAATGGGTTGAGCTTTAGGTAATATCAGATCTCATTATGTTATCACTTTGTGTACACAGACTTGCTTCCTTATCTTATATTTGTCTAGAAAACCAAAGCTCAATACTTAGAAAGAACAATGGAAAATTATCATTTTATTACTTTACTATAATGCACCCCACTGAGAGTGTAATCTCTTCTGCTGGCTGTGTTTACTTAGGCTATTCAATAGAATATACTCCAGTATAGAAACTTTCAGTATAGGTTGGGATACCAAAATGCCAAAATAGGGGTAAAGGAGCTATTTGTAAACCATTTTAAACTCTTTAAAGGGGAGAAAACTTTTGGGTGAATTGTCCCTTTAACAGCTTTATATCAGGAAAGATAACCAGATCTAATTTGTGTTAGGGAGGGATTAAGCTGGTCAGGTTTACATTTGGGGAATGAAGACAGATGAGTCTCACTTGTGTTTGAGAGGGGAGGGGGGGCATCTAGGGTTGCCACCTCAGCCATGTTTTCCTGGATACTTACGAGTTACACATGCTGCCGGGGACAACATGCATTGTGCACCTAAACAGCACACAAATAGTGACCATAGACAGCAATATTCATGCCCATCCTTGCAGCGTGTGCAACTCATAAGTGTCCAGGAAAACATGACCGAAGTGGCAAACCTAGGGGGATATTATCTGTTTTAGGGGGGACGTGGTTGCTTGAGCTTTGTAGGAGGGGACAGGAAAGTCTGATTTGTGTTTGAGGAGGGATAAGGGGGAACAAACTTGATTAATGCTGGGTACTAGACAGGTAGGTATGATCAGAGTGCAGGTGAGTTGACCATGTGTAGAATTAGACAGGTAGGTATGATCAGAGTGCAGGTGAGTTGACCATGTGTAGTATTAGACAGGTAGGTATGATCAGAGTGCAGGTGAGTTGACCATGTGTAGAATTAGACAGGTAGGTATGATCAGAGTGCAGGTGAGTTGACCATGTGTAGAATTAGACAGGTAGGTATGATCAGAGTGCAGGTGAGTTGACCATGTGTAGAATTAGACAGGTAGGTATGATCAGAGTGCAGGTGAGTTGACCATGTGTAGAATTAGACAGATAGGTATGATCAGAGTGCAGGTGAGTTGACCATGTGTAGAATTAGACAGGTAGGTATGATCAGAGTGCAGGTGAGTTGACCATGTGTAGAATTAGACAGGTAGGTATGATCAGAGTGCAGGTGAGTTGACAATGTGTAGAATTAGACAGGTAGGTATGATCAGAGTGCAGGTGAGATGACCATGTGTAGAATTAGGCAGGTAGGTATGATCAGAGTGCAGGTGAGTTGACCATGTGTAGAATTAGACAGGTAGGTATGATCAGAGTGCAGGTGAGTTGACCATGTGTAGAATTAGACAGGTAGGTATGATCAGAGTGCAGGTGAGTTGACCATGTGTAGAATTAGACAGGTAGGTATGATTAGTGTGTGTGTTGAGGAAATTCTATCAGTGTTAAACTGAGATCTGTGTGTGCATATGTGCAAGCAGAGTCTGCCATGTGTGTCTAAAACAGGAGGTGTGTTCTGCAATCACAATGGGCTTTCATAACCAGTAACACTTCTGTGTTTGCTTCAGGCTGAGAAGTAAAAAAATGTTTTATCCCTTACCTTAATTAATCCAAATTGTTTAAGAAGATCTGCACGACCAGGTGTGACACGTATGGGGGATTCAGGTACAATATCATCCTCTAATGTGATCATAGTTACAAAACTCCACACCTTACCCCAAAAAATACACAGTACAAAGAAGCACCCTAATCTTTAGTAACTCAGCACTAAGGCTTCCCCAAAATAAAACATCTAACACAAACTCTAAACCAGGACAGCTCAGGATATTTCCAACACAAGTTATTATTTGATTAACCCTAATTCAATATGGGAAGGGATGAGACAAACTTTGATTTGAGCTGAATTTCCTGACAGGATGGGAATCTGTTGCTCCTATAATCTAGCAATCACTGCACCCCATGTGCAGGCAATGAACATGCACACCAGTTGCACTCATGTAAACCCGGACAGGATCCCTTTGTCTGGCATAAGGGTCGGCCCTGGATAACAAACAATAATCCAGGCCAGGTTTTTTGTAAAACGCACAAGCTGTTCCCCTAACAGACACCTAATAGTGGTTAAAATACAGACTCAAAGCTAAGAGTTTTTTAAATAAATATGTAAGTCAAGGTAACATTATAGGATTCCAACAGAGTAGCAATGAAAAAAAAATAGTTTGCTTCTATTAAGTTAAGTTTTTCTCTTGGTATCATTTGTTGAAACCCAGCTTTTTTCCCATGATAGGCTCAGGAGAGTGCAGGTGCACTATACAGCAGCTGTGTTTGCAACAATTTTATGCATATAGTGCTCGATACTTGCACGCTTCTGAGCATACTTCAGTATGCTCTCATGGAAAGAAGCTATGCTTGTACGCTTCTGAGCATACTTCAGTATGTTCTCATGGAAAGAAGCTATGCTTGTACGCTTCTGAGCATACTTTTGTATGCTCTTATGGAATGAAGATATGCTTGCACACTTCTGAACATATTTCAGAATGCTGTCATGGAATGAAGATATGCTTTCACACTTCTGAACATATTTCAGTATGCTCTCATGGAATGAAGATATGCTTGCACACTTCTGAACATACTTCAGTATGCTCTCATGGAATGAAGATATGCTTGCACACGTTTGAACATACTTCAGAATGCTGTAATGGAATGAAGATATGCTTGCACACTTTAGAATGCTGTCATGAAATGAAGATATGCTTGCACACTTCAGTATGCTGTCATGGAATGAAGATATGCTTGCACACTTCTGAGCATACTTCCGTATGCTGTCATGGAATGAAGATATGCTTGCACACTTCTGAGCATACTTCTGTATGCTGTCATGGAATGAAGATATGCTTGTACGCTTCTGAGCATATTTCAGAATGCTGTAATGGAATGAAGATATGCTTGCACACTTTAGAATGCTGTCATGAAATGAAGATATGCTTGCACACTTCAGTATGCTGTTATGGAATGAAGATATGCTTGCACACTTCAGTATGCTGTTATGGAATGAAGATATGCTTGCACACTTCTGAGCATACTTCTGTATGCTGTCATGGAATGAAGATATGCTTGTACGCTTCTGAGCATATTTCAGAATGCTGTAAGGAAATGAAGATATGCTTGCACACTTCAGTATGCTGTTATGGAATGAAGATATGCTTGCACGCTTCTGAGCACACTTCAGAATGTTGTCATGGAAAGAAGCTATGCTTGTACGCTTCTGAGCACACTTCAGAATGCTGTCATGGAAAGAAGCTATGCTTGTACGCTTCTGAGCACACTTCAGAATGCTGTCATGGAAAGAAGCTATGCTTGTATGCTTCTGAGCACACTTCAGAATGTTGTCATGGAAAGAAGCTATGCTTGTACGCTTCTGAGCACACTTCAGAATGCTGTCATGGAAAGAAGCTATGCTTGTACGCTTCTGAGCACACTTCAGAATGCTGTCATGGAAAGAAGCTATGCTTGTATGCTTCTGAGCATATTTCAATATGCTCTCATGGAATGAAGATATGCTTGCACACTTCTGAGAATACTTCAGAATGCTGTCATGGAATGAAGATATGCTTGCACACTTCTGAGCATACTTCAGAATGCTGTCATGGAATGAAGATATGCTTGCACACTTCTGAGAATACTTCAGAATGCTGTCATGGAATGAAGATATGCTTGCACACTTCTGAGCATACTTCAGAATGCTGTCATGGAATGAAGATATGCTTGCACACTTCTGAGAATACTTCAGAATGCTGTCATGGAATGAAGATATGCTTGCACACTTCTGAGCATACTTCAGAATGCTGTCATGGAATGAAGATATGCTTGCACACTTCTGAGCATACTTCAGAATGCTGTCATCGAAGAAGCTATGCTTGTATGCTTCTGAGCATATTTCAATATGCTCTCATGTAATGAAGATATGCTTGCACACTTCTAAGTATACTTCCGTATGCTGTCATGGAAAGAAGCTAGGCTTGCAGGCTTCTGAGCATATTAAATAATGTAAAAAATGCAATAAAAATGTATCACATTAAAAATCATAATGAAATAGTTCAGCAAAAATCAAATTTTTATGGAAATATTAACATTTGTATTGAAATTATGCAAGAAAATGTATTTAAAGCACAGGGTAGAAATTGTAATAAAACTAATCTGCACAGGATAAACATTTTGTGAAAGTCTTATTTATGCTACAAAAGTAAAAGTTAATGATTCTGCTAATTGTAAAATCTTTCCCCTCCTCTGCTTGTCGGCTGAACAAGGGAGAGCTGAAACTTCTCTGCCAGGTCTATCACATTATTTTAAAGGGACATAAAACTCAATTCAGATAGAAAATACAACTTTAAAAAATTCCAATTTGCTTCTATTCTCAAATTTGCTTCATTCTCTTATTCTTTGTTGAAGAGATAGGTAGGTAGCGTGCACATGCCTGAAACACTACATGACAGGAAATAGTGCTGCCATCTAGTGCTCGTGCTAATGTATAACAGTGCTGTAGACACGTGCACACTCCTGAACTTACCTTCCTGCTTTTCAACAAAAGATAACAAGAGAACAGACAGTTTGATATTAGAAGTAAATTGGAAAGTTATTTAAAACTGTATGCTCTATCTGAATCGTGAAAGAAAAAAAATTGAGGTTTATGTCCCTTTAAAATTTCCCATTGCTATTCTTGCTGTTTTTTTTTCTCCAAAACTAAAACCTGGCTGAATTGTGTCAAAAAACTTTAAATACTTATTCCTCACAAGCATAAGAAAATAGAGGTGAATGTCAGATTATATACGCTGATAACAGGGTAATCCTGGTTTTGTTGTTTTGGTGTGGTATTTAAAGGGATAACTTAAAGTGAATGTTAATTTGGAAAAATTAGTGCCCGGTTTTTAATAAACCTATTAAAAACAAGGGCACTTTAATTCATCAAAATTGACATTTCACTTGTTTTCTTCAAAAACTTACCTTTTAATCCTGGCAGCCACTCCAGCAATTCCCCAGCCATGGGAAGCCTCTGCAGACATTAGAAATGATGAATCCGGCTTCCTCCAATCACGGCTCCCCACCCCCCCGGGGGAATCTTGGCCTGATGCAACGCCATGATTGGAGGAAGACTGATTCGTCATTTTGGACCTGCGAAGATGGCTTGCGACAGGCAGAGGAAGTGCTGGAGTGGCTGCCAGGATTAAAAAGGTAAGTTTTTGAAGAAAACGAGTGAAATGTCAATTTTGATGAATTAAAGTGCCCTTGTTTTTAATAGGATTATTAAAAAAAACGGGCAGTAATTCATCAAAATTGACCTTCACTTTAAAGGTCAAAATTAAACTTGCATTATTCAGATAGAGCATGACACTTTCAAATAGGGTTGCCACTTCAGCCATGTTTTCTTGGACACTTATGAGTTACACATGCTGCGGGTGTGCAGGGTGTAACATGTATTGTGTTTCCGGACAACACTATTCATATTCCTCCTTGCACACCCTGCAGCATGTGTAACTTATAAGTGTTCTGTATTTTAAGGGACGGGTGGCAACCCTACTTTCAAATGCACTTCTATTTTTCAAATACACTTTGTTCTCTTGGTATCTATTGTTGAAAAGTAATATGAACATGTCCTACACTAGTGGCAGCTAGCTGGTGATTGGTGCCTGCCTGCACACATTTGTCTCTGAGGGCAGACACTGTGAGTGTTGTCTTTTTTTTTCTCAAGTTCCATCCAGAACGTTTTGATCTTCGGGCCCTAAGTCTTAATTGGTTAGTAGGGGCCAGTTGGAAGTATATGAAAAAGTAAAAAACTTTTTAAATTTTGTTCTATATCCTAGGAGTAAAACAACTAAAAAAAACTTCTTGATCACAAAAAATAACTGCTAATTATTATGATTAACTTATGTTAATTCTCATAGCAGAAGAGTTTTAACAAAGCATTTCTGTAACTTTTACAGATTTTAAAGTGATCTATTGAATATGAGCTTTAACCTTCATTGTTAGTGCACTTCACAACATGACTGTCCTAACTGTAAAAAATCATTTTCATCTTGTTTTAGAAAACAAAAATACTTCCAACATAAACTAATATTAATCATGCCATGTGTGTTTTAATAAAGCTGCTTTTACCCTTAAACAGAGTCTGTTTTATAGACTTTACAGTTTTGTGTTGGTGGCAATCTGAACCTCTTGTTTTATACAAATGCAGTTTTATTTATTTAAGGTATAACAATAAATAGCTAGGGATAAATTATATATATATATATATATATATATATATATTCAATTAATTTATGAGGATAAATTAAAGAGCGATAAAACTGAAAAATAAATTCCCTGTAAAACTTAAATTATTTACTGTGCTCATTCACCTAGATTACGAGTTTTGCGGTAACAGCGGTGAGGGAAGAGCAAAATTTAGCTCCACATCTCACCTCAATGCCAACGCTGCTTACGGTAGCTGTGAGCTGGCTGAACGTGCTCGTGCACGATTTCCCCATAAGAATCAATGGGGGAGAGACGGCTGAAAAAAAACCTAACACCTACAAAAAAGCAGCGTAAAGCTCCTAACGCAGCCCCATTGATTTTTTATGGGGAAATACTTTTTATGTCTACACCTAACATGAACCCCGAGTCTAAACACCCCTAATCTTACACTTATTAACCCCTAATCTGCCGCCCCCTACATCGCCGACACCTGCATTATATTATTAACCCCTAATCTGCCGCTCTGGACACCGCCGCCACCTACATTATACTTAAGAACGCCTAATCTGCATCCCCCAACCCTACATTATATTTATTAACCCCTAATCTGCCGCCCCCAATGTCGCCGCAACCTAACTACATTTATTAACCCCTAATCTGCCGCCCACAACGTCACCACCACTATAATAAAGTTATTAACCCCTAAACCTAAGTCTAACCCTAACCCTACCATCCCCAACTTAAATATAATTTAAATAAATCTAAATAAAATTAATACAATTCACTAAATTATTCCTATTTAAAACTAAATACTTACCTATAAAATAAACCCTAAGCTCGCTACAATATAACTAATAGTTACATTGTAGCCCCAAAGTAATCAGCTCTTTTACCTGTAAAAAAAAAAAATACAATCCCCCCCAACATTAAAACCCACCACCCACACAACCAACCCTACTAAAAAACCCACCCAATCCCCCCCTTAAAAAAACCTAACACTAACCCCTTGAAGATCACCCTACCATGAGACGTCTTCACCCAAACGGGCAAAAGTGGTCCTCCAGATGGGCAGAAGTCTTCATCCAAGCCGGGCAGAAGAGGTCCTCCAGACGGGCAGAAGTCTTCATCCAGATGGCATCTTCTATCTTCATCCATCCGGCGCGGAGTGGGTCCATCTTCAAGACATCTGACGCTGAGCATCCTCTTCTTCCGACGACTAAAGACGAATGAAGGTTCCTTTAAGTGACGTCATCCAAGATGGCATCCCTTCAATTCCGATTGGCTGAATTTTATCAGACAATCGGAATTAAGGTAGGAAAAATCCAATTGGCTGATGCAATCAGCCAATAGGATTGAAGTTCAATCCTATTGGTTGATCCAATCAGCCAATAGAATGCGATTCTATCGTGTTGGTGATGTTAGGGCCGGCAGATTAGGGGTTAATAATATTTAACTAGTTTTTGAGATGCGGGAGTGCGGCGGTTTAGGGGTTAATATGTTTATTATAGTGGCGGCGATGTCCGGTTCGGGTTTAAAAAAAATATTTTAGTGTTTGCGATGCGGGGGGGGCCTCGGTTTAGGGGTTAATATGTAGTTTATGGGTATTAGTGTACTTTTTAGCACTTTAGAGTTTTATGCTACTGCATTGTAGTGTAAAACTCTTAACTACTGACTTTAAAATGTGGTACCAGTCTTGACAGGAGAGGGTGTACCGCTCACTTTTTGGCGCTAGGCAAGTCCCATTAAAAAAAGAGGATACGCAATTGACGTAAGTGGATTTGTGGTATTTCCGAGTCTGGCCAAAAAAGTGAGCGGTACACCTGTACCTGCAAAACTCGTAATACCAGCGGGCGTTAAAAAGCAGCGTTTGGACCTCTCAACGCTGCTTTTTAACCCTAACGCAAAACTTGTAATCTAGGTGATTGTTTCTCTGTGTTAACTGATTTATTCATTTATTTATTTTTTACTGCCCCAGAGGAACTCTAATCTACACAGACCTGAATGCTACACTGTGATTGCCTAATTAGGGCAGTTGAATACTGTATTAATATTGTCCCAAATTGGCCACAGCAGAGAATGTAGAACGCAGAGATTTTTTAAAGGGCGTGCCCCCAGATTGAAAAACAAATCAAATTTTGACAACAAAGGTTAGATTGAATGATTTCAAAACATTTTATTTTGTATCCCAGTCTTTTGTAATTTAGTGCTGAAATATAATTGCTAATTATAAAAATAATAGTTGGCTTTATATCCCTTTAAAGAGGCAAACTCAAAATGTAACTTCCATAAAAACTTTAATTGTGTATAATGAAACAACTTTGTTATACACTTTCAATATGTATTGTGCCTTCTTTTCCTGTAATTTAACTTTAAGAATTGTGCTACCTCCCAAAAGAGTCTGGAGTAGATTCCATGGAATTCAGAATCACGATACTCATACATGCTGCACAATTATTGGCTGATATGCACAGGATTTAATTTATATAAGTCAAATAAGAAACATTTTGGGAGCTTTTTTCAAGGGCTGTGTACAAAACCTGCAAAGCAATGCATATTGTCTAACAAAATAAAATACCTTTATTATATGCAGACATTTTACAATGCAGTGAATAATTTCTAATCAATAAATACAAAAATGACTTAAATGTCCCTTTAAGTATATTATGTGTGTTATTAAGTTAGGAATATAGACAGTGAATTGATAGACAGCTATACATACTGTAGAAATACTAAAGCCATACACAAATTAAACAGTCCCCAAAGGCATAAGACTCAAGTCCCCCTAGGTTTGAGAGAACATCCAGAGTCTGTGCCTGCGTCATAAAAAGGCGCACAATCTCCTCTTTCAGCTGGGAGGTCACTTGACCCTCTGTTTATCATATGATCAGCTTGTAAACAGTTAGACACCAGGTACATAAAACTACAATAATGAAATGCTCTAAAATGTGTTACAGCATTTTCTTCTTTCACTGTTTGTCTTTTAACATGTGTTTAACCCCTGCAAGTAATTAATGTTAACTCTAGAGAGGCAACGCCCTACTGTTCCAGAGCTGAACATGTCAGGTGATTAGCGGCTTCTCAGATATGTGATTGTTTCACTGGCTCAATTTTTCTGCCTGCTTTGTATGTTCTTCCACATATTCTACAGGGAGGGAGTCTAAGCTTTTGGCATAGGGTCACAATGGATTCTGTTTATGCTTTCAGGGCCAGTGAACACATTTTAGAAAACTAAACATATGCACATAGTGTAATTGAGAAGCCTATTGGCATAATATATGGCATTGCTTCATGCAAAAGTGCCAGATGTCTCCATATACAAATATACCAAAAACCAATAGCATTGGTCTCACAGAAGGGATGGGCATGTGCCAGCTGTACAGAGAATGCTAACCTCAGCCTGGATTACATTGTATTTGTAGACTTTACTTCCTGGTAATAAAAACAACAATGTCAATGTGTGCCCATATATACTTCTGTTACTACAACCAGCTAGTGAGCATTACAACTCCAGTAGAATTTGTACCTGTTGGGTGCTTTTGTTATGATTAGGAAAAAAAAGTGTGATGTCACTGCGATATGCTTCATTACAAAGCAGATCTTCTAATTTCCCCCCATTTTGAAGGCTTGTCTTAGGTCTAGGGTTGTGAGGTCTGTACTGCAGACTATCTTGCTCCCAGAAATATTGAAACTCCACCCATGATCAACCAATCCCTCCTCCTGGACTGATTAAACTAAAAATGTGAAATATTATTTAGTAGAAAGAACCAATGGCACTACTAAGTTAAACAAACGTTCCCATATGAATGATTATCAAAAATTTGACATAACCTTGGGGAGGTGCTTGTACTAGGTATATGCTAGAGACTAATCAGTAAAGAACTGAAAAAAGAGTACAAATGTAGCTCTCATAACGTTGTCATATTGTGTTAGAATAAATACGGTGGCATAAAGCAGGGAGGAATAAATAAAACTTAACGTTTATTAGATTAGCTAAAGAGAGGAAAAAATTACACACTTTTAAAAATATGCCTGGGTTAAAGGGACAGTCTACCATAGAATTGCTATTGTTTTAAAAGATAGATAATCCCTTTATTACCCATTCCCCAGTTTTGCATAACCAACACTTTTTACCTCTGTGATTACCTTGTTTCTAGGAACCTTCTTCCAGCCCCCTGATCACATGACTGTGACTATTTATTATCTATTGTAACCCCCTGTGCCTGAACACAGTGTTATCTATATGGCCCACGTGTACTTTCTGTCTTTTTGTGTTGAAAAGAGATTTAAAAAGCATGTGATAAGAGGCAGCCCTCAAAGGCTTAGAAATTAGCATATGAGCCTACCTATGTTTAGTTTAAACTAAGAATACCAAGAGGAAAAAAGCTAATTTGATGATAAAAGCAAATTGGAAAGTTGATTAAAATTAAAAGTCCTATCTGAATAATGAAAGTTTAATTTATACTAGACTGTCCCTTTAATTTTGACATAGTATGGAATCCGTAGCTTAAAGGGACAGTCTAAACCAGAATTTTTATTGTTTTAAAAGATAGATAATCCCATTATTACCCATTTCTCAGTTTTGCATAACCAACACAGTTATATTAATATACTTTTAACCTCTGTGATTATCTTGCATCTAAGCCTCTGCAAACTGCCCCTTTTTTCAGTTCTTTTGACAGACTTGCAGTCTTGCCAATCAGTGCCTGCTCCCAGATAACTTCTCATGCACGAGCACAGTGTTATCTATATGAAATACGTGAACTAACACCCTCTAGTGGTGAAACACTGTTAAAATGCAATCTGAAAGAGGTGGGCTTCAAGGTCTAAGAAATTAGCATATGAACCTCCTAGGTTAAGCTTTCAACTAAGAATACCAAGAGAACAAAGCAAATTGGTGATAAAAGTAAATTGGAAAATTGTTTAAAATTACATGCTCTATCTGAATCATGAAAGTTTATTTTGGCCTAAACTGTGCCTTTAAATATTCACTGTGAATGAGATTACTTGGGATTCTTATTTAACTCTGTTTTTTTCGGTATAGATATCCTGCAATGGCTATAAATAAACTGGAGTGCCGAATTATTGGCAGATAACCTTTCCGGAAATACCAGATATATCGATTAATACCATTTGCTATAATTGTATAAACCAGATTGTGGATCAAAAGAGACAACTATATAATTAAAGGGGGATGGTCAGTACTGTGGCATTGGTGTACAGGTGCCAAAATATTGACAAATAACCTTCCTGGAAATACCAGATATACCTATTAATACCTTTTACTGTAATTGTGCTCAACAGATTGTTGCCTATACCTTTACCTTTGAATTGCCGTTATCAGATTGTCTTTCTGGAAATACCAGAGATTTAAACCGTTTAAATATCTTCTCTTAGGTAAAAAAAGGGGTCAGAGATACTCTTAATAAAGAGCCAATCTCTATGTGCAACGCCCAAATGAGAATACTAAGATCCTTTGGAACACCTATTAATACTGTTTTTGTAAAAACATAGATACAGGCATAGCGTGATACTTGTGCCTTTGAATTGTAAGTGATGGTCAGGTGCTATGGCATTAGTGTTCTGTGCCTGATTATAAGCAAATGATCTTTCTGGAAATACCAGATGTACCTATTAATACCATTGACTATAGTTGTATTTACCAGATTGTGTTTCCGAAGAGACAACTGTCCGGCTATAAGTGGTGGTCGGTACTATAGCATAGATGTACAGGTGCCAAATTGTTGGCAGATAACCTGTCTGGGAATACCAGATATACCTATTAATACCGCTAACTATAATTGTGCTCAACAAATAACGGCTCAAGGGAGACCAATATCTATACCTTTTAATTACCGTGGTTGGCAAATAACCTTTCTGGAAATACCAGATATACTTATTAGATACCTATCAGATATACCTATTAATACTGTTATTATAATTGTACCTATCATTGTAAGAACGACGAGTGTTATTATAAATTAAAACATAAAGTCCAAATTCATACTTTTATGATGTCAGTTTAGTACATACCAATATAATACGCCACATTATCGGTAGAATATATAGGTTTTTATTTCTCTTTAATCATGCCAAACCTTGGGGAGTAAACAAACTCCAAATTTGTCCAATCCGTGTATCGGCATTTGATTGACAGACATCATAGCCAATCCCCTAAGTGCATTATGATAGGTCGCCTAATCAGCCAATCCGATTACAGCTAAGGGTATAAAAGTCTGACGAGAAGCTTGCAAGATTGCCCTTTGATACAGCCACTCAGCGAAACGCGTCAGTGGCATTCCTGTCCCCCTTCTCCCCTTTTTCCTTTTTTTTAACTCGCTATGTCTGTATTTATGCACTAAAAAACGGTATTAATAGGTATCCTAGAATATTTTTCGGAAGATCTTAACATTTATATTGGGCATTTCACACTGAGATCTGCTCTTCACTAAGTGTACCTTTTACCTTCTTACCTTTTCCCCAAGATAACGGTATTTAAAAGGTACAGATCTCTGGTATTTCCAGACTGATAATCTGTTACGGTAATTAAAAGGTATAGGATCGGTCTCCCTTGAGCCCTTATTTGTCCAGGACCAATTATAATAACGGTGCCAACCACGGTAATTTAAAGGTATAGGCCTCTATTTATCAAAGTCTGGCGGACCTGATCCGACAGTGCGGATCAGGTCCGCCAGACCTCGCTGAATACGGAGAGCAATACGCTCTCCGCATTCAGCATTGCACCAGCAGCTCACAAGAGCTGCTGGTGCAATGCCTCCCCCTGCAGAATCGCGGCCAATCGGGGGGGGTGTCAATCAACCTGATCATATTCGATTGGGTTGAATTGCGGCGATGTCTGTCCGCCTGCTCAGAGCAGGTGGACAGGTTATGGAGCAGCGGTCTTTAGACCACTGCTTCATAACTGGTGTTTCTGGCGAGCCTGCAGGCTCACCAGAAACACGGGGCATCAAGCTCTATCTGGAGCTTGATAGATCGGCCCCATAGGCATTAGTCTCCCCAGAGCCATTATTTGTTCAGGACAACTATAATAACGGTATTAATAGGTATATCTGGTATTTCCAGAAAGGTTATTTGCCAACCACAGTAATTAAAAGGTATAGATATTGGTCTCCCTTGAGCCATTATTTGTTGAGCACAATTATAGTTAACGGTATTAATAGGTATATCTGGTATTCCCAGAAAGGTTATCTGCCAACAATTTGGCACATCTATGCTATAGTACCAACCACCACTTATAGCCAGACAATTGTCTCTTCGGAATCACAATCTGGTAAATACAACTATAGTCAACGGTATTAATAGGTACATCTGGTATTTCCAGAAAGATCATTTGCTTATAATCAGGCACAGAACACTAATGCCATAGCACCTTACCATCACTTACAATTCAAAGGCACAAGTATCACGCTATGCCTGTATCTATGTTTTTACAAAAACAGTATTAATAGGTGTTCCAAAGGATCTTAGTATTCTCATTTGCACATAGAGATTGGCTCGTTATTAAGAGTATCTCTGACCCCTTTTTTTACCTAAGAGAAGATATTTAAACGGTTTAAATCTCTGGTATTTACAGAAAGACAATTTGATAACGGTAATTCAAAGGTAAAGGTATAGGCAACGATCTCCTTTGAACTACAATCTGTTGAGCACAATTACAGTAAAAGGTATTAATAGGTATATCTGGTATTTCCAGGAAGGTTATTTGTCAATATTTTGGCACCTGTACACCAATGCCACAGTACTGACCATCCCCCTTTAATTATATAGTTGTCTCTTTTGATCCACAATCTGGTTTATACAATTATAGCAAATGGTATTAATAGATATATCTGGTATTTCCGGAAAGGTTATCTGCCAATAATTCGGCACTCCAGTTTATTTATAGCCATTGCAGGATATCTATACCGTAAAAACCACAGAGTTAAATAAGAATCCCAAGTAACCTCATTCACAGTGAATATTTAAGCTACGGATTCCATACTCTGTCAAAATTACACACTGCACAGACATCACCTCGTGCACACTCATTACACAAGCTGCACACACAAAATATACATACACACTGCACAGACATCACCTCGTGCACACACATTACACAAGCTGCACACACAAAATATACATACACCCTGCACAGACATCACCTCGTGCACACTCATTACACAAGCTGCACACACAAAATATACATACACCCTGCACAGACATCACCTCGTGCACACTCATTACACAAGCTGCACACACAAAATATACATACACTTTGCACAGACATCACCTAGTGCACACTCATTACATAAGCTGCACACACAAAATATACATACACTTTGCACAGACATCACCTAGTGCACACTCATTACATAAGCTGCACACACAAAATATACATACACATTGCACAGACATCACCTCATGCACACTCATTACACAAGCTGCACACACACACACAATATACATACACACTGCACAGACATCACTTAGTTCACACTCATTACATAAGCTGCACACACAAAATATACATACACACTGCACAAACATCACCTCGTGCACACTCATTACACAAGCTGCACACACACAATATACATACACACTGCACAAACATCACCTCGTGCACACTCATTACACAAGCTGCACACACACAATATACATACACACTGCACAGACATCACCTAGTGCACAGTCATTACACAAGCTGCACACACACAATATACATACACACTGCACAGACATCACCTCGTGCACACTCATTATACAAGCTGCACACATACAATACAGGGAGTGCAGAATTATTAGGCAAGTTGTATTTTTGAGGATTAATTTTATTATTGAACAACAACCATGTTCTCAATGAACCCAAAAAACTCGTAATATCAAAGCTGAATAGTTTTGGAAGTAGTTTTTAGTTTGTTTTTAGTTATAGCTATTTTAGGGGGATATCTGTGTGTGCAGGTGACTATTACTGTGCATAATTATTAGGCAACTTAACAAAAAACAAATATATACCCATTTCAATTATTTATTTTTACCAGTGAAACCAATATAACATCTCAACATTCACAAATATACATTTCTGACATTCAAAAACAAAACAAAAACAAATCAGTGACCAATATAGCCACCTTTCTTTGCAAGGACACTCAAAAGCCTGTCATCCATGGATTCTGTCAGTGTTTTGATCTGTTCACCATCAACATTGCGTGCAGCAGCAACCACAGCCTCCCAGACACTGTTCAGAGAGGTGTACTGTTTTCCCTCCTTGTAAATCTCACATTTGATGATGGACCACAGGTTCTCAATGGGGTTCAGATCAGGTGAACAAGGAGGCCATGTCATTAGATTTTCTTCTTTTATACCCTTTCTTGCCAGCCACGCTGTGGAGTACTTGGACGCGTGTGATGGAGCATTGTCCTGCATGAAAATCATGTTTTTCTTGAAGGATGCAGACTTCTTCCTGTACCACTGCTTGAAGAAGGTGTCTTCCAGAAACTGGCAGTAGGACTGGGAGTTGAGCTTGACTCCATCATCACCCTGAAAAGGCCCCACAAGCTCATCTTTGATGATACCAGCCCAAACCAGTACTCCACCTCCACCTTGCTGGCGTCTGAGTCGGACTGGAGCTCTCTGCCCTTTACCAATCCAGCCACGGGCCCATCCATCTGGCCCATCAAGACTCACTCTCATTTCATCAGTCCATAAAACCTTAGAAAAATCAGTCTTGAGATATTTCTTGGCCCAGTCTTGACATTTCAGCTTGTGTGTCTTGTTCAGTGGTGGTCGTCTTTCAGCCTTTCTTACCTTGGCCATGTCTCTGAGTATTGCACACCTTGTGCTTTTGGGCACTCCAGTGATGTTGCAGCTCTGAAATATGGCCAAACTGGTGGCAAGTGGCATCTTGGCAGCTGCACACTTGACTTTTCTCAGTTCATGGGCAGTTATTTTGCGCCTTGGTTTTTCCACACACTTCTTGCGACCCTGTTGACTATTTTGAATGAAACGCTTGATTGTTCGATGAGCATGCTTCAGAAGCTTTGCAATTTTAAGAGTGCTGCATCCCTCTGCAAGATATCTCACTATTTTTGACTTTTTTGAGCCTGTCAAGTCCTTCTTTTGACCCATTTTGCCAAAGGAAAGGAAGTTGCCTAATAATTATGCACACCTGATATAGGGTGTTGATATCATTAGACCACACCCCTTCTCATTACAGAGATGCACATCACCTAATATGCTTAATTGGTAGTAGGCTTTCGAGCCTATACAGCTTGGAGTAAGACAACATGCATAAAGAGGATGATGTGGTCAAAATACTAATTTGCCTAATAATTCTGCACTCCCTGTATACATACACATTGCACAGACATTACCTCGTGCACACTCATTAAACAAGCTGCACACACACAATATACATACACACTGCACAGACATCACCTCGTGCACAGTCATTACACAAGCTGCACACACACAATATACATACACACTGCACAGACATCACCTCGTGCACACTCATTACACAAGCTGCACACACACAATATACATACACATTGCACAGTCATCACCTCGTGCACACTCATTAAACAAGCTGCACACACACAATATACATACACACTGCACAGACATCACTTATTGCACACTCATTACACAAGCTGCACACACACAATATACATACACATTGCACAGACATCACCTCGTGCACACTCATTACACAAGCTGCACACACACAATATACATACACACTGCACAGACATCACCTCGTGCACACTCATTACACAAGCTGCACACCCACAATATACATACACACTGCACAGACATCACCTCGTGCACACTCATTACACAAGCTGCACACACAAAATATACATACACAATGCACAAACATCACCTAGTGCACACTCATTACACAAGCTGCACACACACAATATACATACACACTGCACAGACATCACCTCGTGCACACTCATTACACAAGCTGCACACACACAATATACATACACAATGCACAAACATCACCTAGTGCACACTCATTACACAAGCTGCACACACACAATATACATACACAATGCACAAACATCACCTCGTGCACACTCATTACACAAGCTGCACACACACAATATACATACACACTGCACAAACATCACCTAGTGCACAGTCATTACACACACACAAAACAAAATATTCATACATACTGCACAGACGTCAGATAATACACATATGCTGTACAGCACATAATACATGTACAATGCAGAATGCATACACTTCCTTGGAAATGTATAGTCATATATAGCATGTTGCTAATGGTATAAATTGCTCAGACTACAGAAGACCAGTAGAATACTTATATCTGCATAGATTATATATGTGCATGGCTTAAACACAGTGCTATGTACAAATATGTACAAGCAGATTTCAGTGTGTACATGTATACACTGATAATACATATATACACTGATAATACATGTATACACTGATAATACATATATACACTGATAATACATATATACACTGATAATACATGTATTATCAGTGTGTACATGTATTAGAGACACAGCACAATAAAGTTGCACAAATACAGCACATTGTACACACTTAAAAATAAAACTTTGTAGGGAACTCCCTTTGCAGTTTATTTGTTAATCTGCTATTAAAACAATTACTTCCTATTGCAGTATTCTTTTTTTCTAACACTTTCCTTGGAATCATATTAAATCTCTTATCTTATCATTCTCCTTCCTGTCTACACCAGTACACAAAACCGTTTATTTATATAATGTATTTGTATATTATGAATAATCAGGGCTAAAAAAATATCACTATAATCTACCAGTTGTTTTACTAGTCCACTCAATATTAAAGGGGCATTCTATTGGAAAACATACCATACTTTAAAGGGACATTAAACCCCATTTTTTATTTTATGGTTAATATTAATTTATATATATATATATATATACACATATATATATTCTAAAAGCTTCCAGTTTGTTTGTCTGAAGCACAATATGGCAGCAATTTTACAAGAATTCTTTTAACTATGTAATACATTGTGAAAACAATGGTGACCCCACCCTCCCGACATGGCCCGCCCAGTGACCCAGTGACCCCACTCCTCCATATCTGGCCCTTACATTACCAGTGGGCCGCTGGCATTGAAAATAGCAACCTTGTCGAGATTTTCTATCTCTACCTGCGCATGCTCACAATTACGTAACTGCACTCCACATATGTTTGAAAGGAATGTGTTAATCTTGACAAGCACTGATTGCCTATAACCACTGGTGGAGGAGTTTCTAACTTGCACAATAAGACGGGCAGTGTAGGAATTATTAATCAGACATAAATATACTGCATTGAAATTCCCCCATCTTTTTTGCCACCACATGGGGGGGTTCAAGGGGGGCGAAGTTAGGAACTCCCCCACCAGCAGTTACAGGAAATCAGCATTCGGCGACATTTGTTACCTGCATCTGCGCATGCTGATCGTTACATAATCCCATTCCTTTGAAACATATGTGGAGTGCGATTACGCAATTGTGAGCATGCAAAGGTTGTGGTAGCAAATCTTGACAAGGTTGCTATGTTTGACAGAACACCGGCAAGTTGGTAGCCTCTGCAAAATGTTGGGATGTTTGCTATTATATTATTGTTATTTTTCTTATATACAGTAGTTTCGGGCATTCCAGTTTTTCGCATAATTTTGTTTAGTGGGAAAAGTACTGTTTCTGAGCACGTCCTAATTTTTTTGGGGGTCACTTTAATTGTTATATACTACACTGCATTGTTGGTTCTTAAGTCATTGTAAAAAGACTGCGATGTTGCAAACAAACAGACTGTTTTAATTAAGTTTCTGAAAACTTCAGGTCATATTTGTTTTCTTTTGTTGCCTTATATTTTATTAACGCCCTCTTGGCACCATTCAGCACCTTCTTCATCAGGCTGTTGGGCCAGTTGCTGGTTTTTCCAGTTCTTCTTGATTTATATTCCTTCACTATTGTTTTCTTTACCAAATATGAGTTGGGCCTCCTGTTGGTTCCTAGAGTAAATATTGTTTCAAAGGTGCCAAATGTAAAAACACAATTTAGGACATGGTTTGTGACACAATTATGCTCGCTCAAGAGATTACAACTTTGAAAATGGGTGCATTATAAAACATATAAAAAATGTGAGAGTGCCTGGTGTGTGCAGTTGATAGAGTACCTAGGTGTGGGTCTGATGTATGTGTATACAACTTGGTATATCATCAGGGCGATGAGTGTGCAGATGGGAGAATATCTGTATGTTCACAATCATTACTATTTCTTACAACTTGGAATAGGTGATCTGGTGGAGTAAGAATGTTTTTTATTACTTAAAGTATGCACTTTTATTGGGCTAAAGTAGAACTGTTGAATAGTTTAGCACTGATAACTAAATAATGACATTTTTAGTTCTGTTGGAAAACACAGGCCAATGGAAAGCTTTGGTGGTCTGTGGTATATACATGTAAGGTACCTATGGCTTAGGGACATAGTCTATTTTTATTTAGTCATGCTTGAGCAAGCATAGAAACCTAGATTTTGACATCAGATAAGAGCCATAGGCCCAGCAAGTCTGCCTGATATGTTCTAAAAGTATAAACTTATCTAGTTCGTATGATCTCAGGCATTCTTAAAGTCCCCCACAGTGTTTATCATTACCACCTCTTGTGAAAGTTTATTCCATGAATCAATCACCCTTTGTGTAAAGAAGTGCTTCCGCAAATTACTCATGAATATACTACCCTTCAGCTTGAGATAATGACTCCTTGTTCTTGAATTTTTCTTTTTGTGCCCTCAGCTCTAGTAAGCCCTTTAATATACTTGAAAGTTGCTATCAACTCTCTCCTCTAAGCTATACTTATTCCAGTTATTGAGCCTCTCCTGGTACGTTTTATATTTTAGACCATGTACCATTTTGGTAGCCCTCCTTAGTACAGATTCCAGTTGTTTATATCCTTCTGGAGATATGGCCTCCAGAACTGCACACAATACTCAAGGCCTAACTAATGATCTATAAAGTGCCATAAAAACCTTACTATTTCTGTTGCAAATACCTCTACCAATACATCCAAGCATTCTGCTGGCCTTACTCGCTGCATTACTAAATTGTTTACTAAATTTTACATCTGAAATAATAATTTTCAAGTCCTGGTCCTCATTTGTAAAAGTCAGTAAAGTGTAATTGAGTCTGTAATTAACGTTAGGATTTTTATTTCCTAAATGCATAATTTTACACTTTGCTGTGGTAAACTTTAGATCCCAGTCATTTGTCCAATCCTCCAATTGTTGTATATCACTTCTCATTTTGTCTACCCCCCTGGAACATCTACTCTTTTACAAATGTTTGTATCATCTGCAAACAGACATACTTTCACCTGTAGCCTTTTGCTGATCTCTCTGATAAATATGTTAAACAAAACAGGCACCAGAACTGACCCCAGAGGAACACCACTAGTAACAGCCCCATCTGATGAATGTACTCCATTTACTAAGACACTCTGTTTTCTATCCTTGAAGGGACATTGTACACCAGATTTTTCTTTGCATAAATGTTTTGTAGATGATCCATTTATATAACCCATGGTATTGTTTTTCTAAAAATGTATTGTTTTGCTTATTTTTTAACAATGTTGTGCTGATTTTAAGACTCCTAACCAAGCCCCACAGTGTCAGATGTATACACGCATTTTACAGACTCATTCTTCTTTATAGTAATGTCTACTACATGCAGTTATATGTACATTTGGGTATACTGTCTCTTTAAAGGACCAGTCAACACATTAGATTTGCATAATCAACAAATGCAAGATAACAAGACAATGCAATAGCACTTAGTCTGAACTTCAAAAGAGTAGTAGATTTTTTTAAAACAAATTTCAAAGTTATGTATGTTTCCACTCCCCTTGTACCATGTGATGGCAATCAGCCAATCACAAATGCATATAAGTATAGTCTGTGAATTCTTGCACATGCTCAGTAGGATCTGGTGACTCAAAAATTGTAAATATAAAAGACTGTGCACATTTTTTTTAATGGAAGTAGATACATGCTGTATCTGAATCATGAAAATTTAATTTAACCTGAGTGTCCCTTTAAGCCAGCATCTATCCATTTCACATTTTTGAGTCTAGACCAAGGAGATACAGTTTGTGAATTAGTTTGTTGTGTGGGAGGGTGTCAACTGCTTTACTGAAATCAAGATATGCTACATCAACTGCTCCACCCTGGTCTAATACTTCAGTTACATAATCAAAGAAGTCAATATTTATTAGTCTGACATGATCTTCTAAAACCATGCTGATTTTGGTCCTCTAAATTGTTTGTCTCTGCCTAAGTCATAATTCTTTCATTTAAGAGACTTAATTTCCCTACTAATGAAGTTAAACTAACTGGCCTCTAGTTACCAGATTCTTCCCTACTGCTCTTTTTGTGAAGAGGTACAACATTCGCTATACTCAAATCATCTGGAACAACTCCTGTCAATAGTGACTGTTAAAACCAGGGCCGGCTTAACCATGGGACCAAGTGGGTCCAATGGACCAGGCGGCACTTGGCAGTGGGCGGCACTTCAGTGAGTCTGTCACGAATCCTCCAAGCAAACCGGCATTCTTGTTTTATTTTAGAAAGCCTGGATGCGCAATTCCTATGGGTAAACCTCTAGGTGGCGGCAAAGAGTTTATTAAAAAAAAATTAGTTTGCACCATATAGACATCAAAAAAGTGTGCACTGCAGTGAACAATCAGTAGCCTCTAATGTATGCTGGTGGACTATGGGACTCATCTGCTTAGCCTATGCCTCAACAAGTACTTACCATCCACCATCACACACAAGCAGCTGCACACAGCTAACATAGGTATGTAGCAACATTTGCACGTATGCAGGTTGCAGGGCTGCAGGCTGCTCATCTCTGTGCTGCACTTTGTAAAAGAGTATATTGAGAAAGCAAGCAGCACAAAGATGAGCAGCCCTGCAACCTGCATACATGCAAAAGTAATTGTAATAGTGATCAGAGAGCAGATATAATAAACACAAACTTTACCGTGCCTGCTATCAGGAGGGTAAAAGTTAGCTCCTCCCTTCTACCCCCAATGCTGCTTCACACTAACAGGACTTGAGAAGTTTGCTGATTTACAAGGTAAGCCAATTTGAGAGCTCAGATGGGGAGGATGTGTGAGAGAAAAATTGTATTGCAATTTTGTTCTTAAAGGGACAGTAAACCTTAAAAATAATGTTATATAATTCTGCACATAGTGCAGAATTATATAACATTATTTAGGTGCTATAGCCATAAACACCTTTTTTACCTTTTAATTTGCTAAAAATATGGCGCTTTTACAGACCCGCTCTCTGCTCTCTGCTGAGCGGGTCTGTTATTTTTAGTCAGCACATTGGGCCAGCTGTATAGTCACAGCCCGGCCCGACTGCGCCATAAGACTAAGTGCAGCTCGCTCCTGTGACAGGTGGGAGGTAAGCAGAGGAGTGGCATTGTGTGATGAATACTAGTTACAAACAAATGAGCCTTTAAAAACAGTCCTATCAGCTTTAGTTTTTGAGTTATGCTGGTTAATTATTTATGCAAATTTATATTAATTAGTATGGCCGGTATTTTCTTTCAAGAAAGGTAGCAACCCTAGGTGGGGAGGGCGTCATTTTGTTCTAGGACCTAGGCAGCACAATGTCTTGAGCCAGCCCTAGATAAAACAGATCAGTTAATGGGGCAGTTCAAGGGACACTGAACCCAAGATTTTTCTTTTGTGATTCAGATAGAGCATGCAATTTTAAGCATCTTTCTTATTGTCTCCTATTATCAAATGTTCTTCATTCTCTTGGTATCTTTATTTGAAATGCAAGAATGTAAGTTTAGATGCCGGCCCATTTTTGGTGAACACACTAAGTTGTTCTTGCTGATCGGTGGATAAATTCACCCACCAATAAAAAAGTGCTTTCCATGGTTCTGACCCCCAAAAAATAGCTTAGATGCCTTCTTTTTCAAATAAAGAAAGCAAGAGAACGAAGAAAATTTGATAATAGGAGTAAAATTGGAAAGTTACTTAAAATTGCATGCTCTATCTGAATCACAAAAGAAAAAAAATTGGGTTCAGTGTCCCTTTAACACTGATCAAAGTTCCTTTAAAACACTTGGATTTTACAAACCTCATCTTCTGTAAAAATATTGTGCTAAGCTCATATCCATTTTTTTGTTGCATCCCTTAATGTAGACATTCTAACTTAACAATCTTTTGTGAAAACGGAACAGAAATAATCATTGAGACAGTCTGCAATTTGATTTTCCATTGCAATATGTATTAATTTTAAATGGTTTTACCTTTTAGGTGCAGGCAGTGGCTACACTGAAAATTTCTTAGTACTCATTTAGCAAGAAAACAAGTCAACATGTTTCATTTTACTTTTACTTTGGTTTAACATATTTTTTTTCTACTAAAGGACTACTGTTTCATATCCCTTTAATTTAAAGGGACATTGTACACTAGATTTATCTTTGCATAAATGTTTTGTAGATTATCCATTTATATAGCCAATCTGGGAGTGTTTTTGGAAAAAAAATGTTTTGCTTATTTTTAAATAACATTGTGCTGATTTTTAGACTCATAACCAAGCCCCAAATTTTTAGATGTATACTGATGTCTACGGACTCCTGCTTGTGTAATGGGTCTTTTCATGTGCAGGTAGAAGTCTGCCCTTCCAGTTTTCCCAGCCTAATCTTATCAACAGTGCCAAACTGGGAGCTTCTAAGTAAGTTTTTAAAAGGTTTTGTGCATATTCCTCTTTATAGTAGTGTCTAGTACATGCAGCTATATGAAAATTGATTTATACTGTCCCTTTAAAATATTAGAGGAAAGTAAGTATTTAGTTGCCAACCTTAATTATCATTTTTACAATGGCTGTTTGTCTTCTTGCATTTGAAAAAATAGACTCTACTCTTGCAAAATAAGTTGTCTCATCATTGTTGACTTTTGCCAGACAAAGTAGTTCTTTCAGAAATGACCCATCCTTTTCAAGGTAGGTTGATACATGATGGGTTAAAATGAATTCAAGTACAAAAACAAGAAAATAAATACCCAACAAATTCCATTATCTTAGTATCCCTGTAAATGGATCAAACACATAATAAAAGGTGTACGCAGCATGTTCCTGTGTTGCTCCAAATAAGGATAATTCCCTCAGCCATAAGGGAACAGACATATACTCCAGTCACCAGTCGCATCCTTGTTCAGGGCAAAAAAGAGTGAGTTTTACTGTTTGTGACTTCTGAAGGGGTTAAACACATAGTAAAAATGGGGCCTTGTTTAAAATGAATCAGTGCAGTTTATTTTTACATTAGAATTTCCCATAAGGCAATGCATTACATTAACCATGTGAACAACAAACTTGTGACCACTAATTTGAAAGAGGATTCCAGTTATGGTTTTCTATATTGAACATCTACATCTACAAGCTGAGCGATTAAACATTTAGTGAAAGCTGCACAATTGCACACAATGCTTTACAACTAAGTATTGGCAGGTTAGAAAATCACCTGCAGCATACATCTATTTTGTCCACTCACAGGCCATATCCTAATCTGTAGAACTTTACTCGGTATGACCTTTGGTATTTTGTTAAAGGGACGGTTTACCCAAAAATCTTCTCCCCTTTAAATTATTCCCAATGATCCTTTTTACCTGCTAGAGTGTATTAAATTGTTTACAAGTAGCTCCTTTACTCCTATTTCAGCATTTGAAATAGCTGATTTAGCCTGTGGTATAGTCACCTATACTGAAAGTTTTGATACTGGAGTATAGGCTATTGAAAGCCTAAGTAAATACAGCCAGCAGAAGAGATTACACTCTCAGTGGGGGCATGATAGTGAAAAGTAAATAAAATAGAGGCGGCCTTCAAGGGCTTAGAAATTATCATATGTGCCTCCCTAGGTTTGCTTTCGACTAGAATATCAAGAGAACACAGAAAAATTGTTGATAAAAGTAAATTGGAAAGTTGTTTAAAATTACATGTCCTATTTGAAAAATGTAAGTTTTTTTTGGACTTGACTGTCCCTTTAAGTAATAAAATGCTTATTGTCCATTGTTCTGTCTAAGTATTGAGCTTTGGTGTTGCAGACAAATATAAGATAAGGAAGCAAGTGTGTGTACACAAAGTGATAACATAATGAGATCTGATATTACCTGCAGCTCAACCCATTGTAATAGGCTGTGGTTTCAAAGCACAAAAACAGCTACTTCATATACACAAATAAACCTGAAAATGCAATTTCTCCTACATTTTATACTCTGCAGCAGGTATGACAAGTTTTTGAAAATACATTAATGGAAAAATAATTGTACATTGTACTGTCCCTTTAACCTCCTTGCAGCAGTTAAATGATGAACTAGACCAAGTATTTTTTTGGTTATAATGACCCTTTATTTTTAACATTGGCTGTAAAATATATACCATAAAAGTGATCAAATAAAGTGACTATAATAACACTACATAAAGGACACACTTGTTTAAAAATCTTCACCACTATAATCACTTCAAAAAGAAAACAAAGGAAACGCCACAAAAGTGTATCCGTATATAAACGTTTTAAATTCCACAATAGTTACTCACGATGGATAGAACTGACAACGAGCTCTATCGTTACTAGACAGATGTATCTTTATGGTTTTATATTGCACCTAACAACAGACAGTCTCTGGCATTATTTATTTTAAATATATAAAGGCAATAAAAAAAATTAAGAATTATAAGAGTGCAGTCATTTACTAGTACAGTTCCTCAGTCAGTATAAGGGATATGTGATATGCAACGCTAAATAAATGCCCACGTGGTTATTTGTAGTGTTTGTGCAAATTGACCTAACAATGGTTAATTCTTTATAGTGGTGCCGTTTCTTTTGTACAATCATAATACAAGTGAATGTTTACAGCTTAAAATGGACAGTAATTTCAAAATTATAAAGATTTATGATTTTCGGCTTGATGATCTAAAGTTCTCTGGGCTGGCGATATTGTTAAAGGATGCTCGCCAGTTCTCATTGGCGTATTTAGGTTTTGTGCTGCCCAAGGCAAACAAAATTCCACTACCCCCCACCCCCACTAGGATTAAGGCCTTTTGCAGTCTTTAGATATTTTTAGGTGTAAGGTGAAACATGCATATATATACAGTATATACATACAACAAATATACTGTATATACTATCTATCTATCTATCTATCTATCTATCTATCTATCTATCTATCTATCTATCTATCTATCTATCTATACACACACACATATATACAACAAATATACTGTATATACTATCTATCTATCTATCTATCTATCTATCTATCTATCTATCTATATATATACACCCACACATATATACAACAAATATACTGTATATACTATCTATCTATCTATCTATCTATCTATCTATCTATCTATCTATCTATCTATCTATCTATCTATCTATCTATATACACACACATATATACAACAAATATACTGTATATACTATCTATCTATCTATCTATCTATCTATCTATCTATCTATCTATCTATCTATATATATACACATATATATATATATATATATATATATATATAAAACACACACATATACATATAACATACTATACGCACTTGCTACATTATCTGCTATAGGGCATACCCACTCCTGATGTCTCCGAGAGTAGAGAAGCTGTCTAAACATGAGATAGAAATGGTGTCATGGATTTGCAATGAAACATGCAGCATTTACTGACTTAGAGGCCTATTTATGAATCGTTTGTCAGACCTGATCCGACAGTGCGGATCAGGTCCGACAGACATCACTGAATGAGGAGAGCAATATGCTATCCATATTCAGCATTGCACCAGCAGCTCACAAGAGCTGCTGTTGCAATGCCGCCCCCTGCAGACTCGTGGCCAATCGGCCGCCAGCAGGGGGTGTCAATCAACCCAATCATACTCAATCAGGTTGAATTCCGGAGATTCCTGTCCGCCACATCAGAGCAGGTGGACAGGGGTATGGAGCAGCGGTCTTAAGACCGCTGCTTCATAACTGCTGTTACCGGCTCGCCAGAAACACGGGACATCAAGCTCCATTTGGAGCTTGATAGATAGGCCCCATACTATCCATTCTATGGGGTGACTTTTTATGAGACTAGATGTCTGCCAAACTAGTACACCATTATCCCGCCCACTCCAGTGTCAAAACATTTACACTGTCGTCCCCATGCACCTTTGCCACACCCCAGCAGGTAACTCTCCATTCGTAGACAGAAGGTTACCGCGTGCTGTAAGCAGGTGAGGTCTCGACTAAGCACTCGACTGGCTCCGGGGAGCATCAAGCAATGGTGCACCATCCAGTCACAGTCAGATATGTAGGGTTCATGGCCGGCTCGGAAATCAATAAAGGGCCACTTCTTGGCTGTGCCTGTGCAGGGTGGGGCTAATGCTCCCTACAGAGACTAAGTGCCAGTGCCGGATAAACTTCCCACCAGCAGGAATTGCAAGGGACAATTTTTAAAATAAAATTACTGGCTCAAGATATTAATGTATAAGTAGGTAAAAAGTGCCCCCCTCCCAAGCAGCTGCCCTAGGCATGGGCCCTGTTGGCCTAGGCCTTAATACATCTCTGCCACTGCTTCTGTTTCCCTGGTGAAATTATCTAAAGCCACCTTTTACCTTGAAGACAGGGTATCTCGCTAAAGGGCGCATACTGCATGTTCGTATGAGAAGGAGATACGTACATTACAAAAGTGAACAATGAAATTCCTAATTTAAAAATCATATAAAAGGAATAATTGAACCATTCACGCAAAAATATGCAGGAAAAAATTTTATTGTTAAGGTGCATCAAAAATTGTAACACAATTGTTCACCAAAAATCGTATTTTATCAAAAACTTATCATTTGTATGTAAATCCCATAGGAATAAATAGTATTAAATATGCACAGCGTAATTTGTAATTTAAGTGCACTGGATGTGCAAAAATCACACATAGATTCTTACTTATAAGTACAAAATACAAAGCGTAATTGCTGTTTTGGTAAAATAGGCTGAACACGGTTGTGTATGAAATTTAATCTCAAATCCCAGCATAATTATTTAAACATTTTCGCCCTACAGATCTCACTGTTTTTTCTCACAAATTAAAAGGTGGTGAGTTTTTATCAAAATACTAGAAAAAAAAAATATATCTAAAAGGAAAACCCATGTATACGATAATAACAGTGAATTTAAAGTACAGTGCCCTGAATACAGCATATTTTTATTGTATTAGGCGTAAAATTCAAGTTTAAACATACGCTGGTTTCTCCCTGTGTACTTCGTTCTCCATTGGGATCTTTTACATAGCAGAGAGCTCTCATTATTTTTATGGGGACATCTCGCCACTCGCAGGGACAGCCCCTTTTGTTTGATAATTGTACATAGACTGTCCTTGCGAGGCTAAACCTGTTTTTTTCACGTAATTGGTGCTGAACATTTGATCATTGGGCCCTCTGTGAGTTCATACAAATTCAAACAATGTTCAACTTACTTTGATTATAAAATTTGCTTTATTCTCTTGGTATCCTTTTTTGAAAGCTCGGCTCAGGAGAAGCAAATAACTACTGGGAGCTAGCTTGTGATTGATGGGAAAACACATGTGCCTGTTATTAGCTCATCTTATGTGTTCAGCTAGCTCCCAGTAGCGAATCCTTGCTCCTGTGTATGTGTATAGAGCGCTATATAGCAGCAGATTATCCATTTGCAAGAGCACTAGATGGCAGCTCTGTTTCCTGCCATGTAGTGCTCCAGATGCTACCTAGGTATCTATTTAACAAATAATACCATAGGAACGAAGTAAAATGGACACTTTTTTTTTTTAAGTTGCATGTTCTGTCTGAATCACAAAATATTTTTTTGGGTTTCCTTTAAGATAGAGCATTTTAAACAACATTCTGGTTTACGTCTATTATCTAATTTGCTTTGTTGTTATCTACTAGTTTCTGATAGGAGGCTGAACACATGCTTCTTGTCATTGGCTCAGCTAGCTTCCAGTAGTGCATTTTATATTTCTAAAAAATATTTTTTTGTTAACTTTTTTTTAAAATTTCAGATCCCCAAGGCTTACACTGTTGGAAATGTTAGGTAATTACCTTTCCAACGGTGGGTCTTGGGGGTCTGTAGCTGCTTAGATGCCTGAGATACAGGCTTCTAAGCAGAATGCCCCCTGCTCCTATATTTAACATTGTTAATGTTAAATAAAGTTGCGAGGTGATGTCATCACGCCATTGCACGTGACGTCACTGCGCATGACTTGAAGCCCCGGTGATGCCTGTCACTATGCAGGGCCGATCGCCAGGGTAGGAGCCGGTGGGAGCCCCCGGATCTCCCTCAAAGTGGGAGAGTGCGGCTCTGAGTCATCATTAGCACCTGACTGAGACAATTTGTGACAACTCAGAGTCGTCATTAGCACTCAAGGGGTTAATAAGGTGAATTAATTTCCAACCTTTTATCAGAAACATATTTAAAGGATTAATTATTAAATTATTTTGAAAGCATTTCTGTATGTTATATATTCCCTTTTGCTATGGAAGTATCACTCATAATTTGCTATTTTATTCTTACTAATATAAAAGGGTGGATTTTTTTTAACGTTTGGCAGGGGGGGGGGGCGTTAAAGAAAAATAGCTATCATTTTATAAATGAATACTCTTAGCCATAGTGGGATCAGCATGAGGTGTGCAATTGATGCAGGTGTGGTATGTGCGTAAAACATGTTATAAAACAAGCCCCAGTTGTAAAGACAGAACTCACATTAACTATAATCACACTGTGTGAGTGGATGGATTTTCTCTCTACATTTACAATAATCAAAAGGAGTCTATTCTAGGAAGTAAAGAGTTAGAATTTGAAGAAAGTAGAGAGAACATATTGTAGCACAAATATTAAAGCCTCTTACATGAAATCTTGTTTTAGTGCTGAGATTGACTAATATATCATGTTATACAGTTGTATTGTAATACTTAAAGTCACTTTAACATATGTGAGACAGAATCACAATGAAAAACACACTCACAGACACACATGTACACACACTCACATACACACATGTACACACACTCACATACACACATGTACACACACATGTACACACACTCATATACACACATGTACACACACATGTACACACATGTACACACACATGTACACACACTCACATACACACATGTACACACACTCACATACACACATGTACACACACATGTACACACACTTACATACACACATGTACACACACACATGTACACACACTCACATACACACATGTACACACACATGTACACACACTCACATACACACATGTACACACACTCACATACACACATGTACACACACTCACATACACACATGTACACACACATGTACACACACTCACATAAATACATAAATACATACACATACATACACATACATATATATGTGAGACAGAAACAAAGTGAAACATACACTCACATACACACACTCACATAAATACATACTTACACTTACACACACATACATATGTGAGACAGAAACAAAGTGAAACACACACTCACATACACACATGTACACACACTCACATAAATACATATGCTGACATACACACATACATATGTTAGACAGAAATACAGTGAAACACACACTCACATAAATACATACTTACACATACACACACATATGTGAGACAGAAACAAAGTTAAACACACACTCACATACACACATGTACAGTACACACTCGCATAAATACATATGCACACACACATACTTACACACACATACATTATAAGTGAGACAGAAACAAAGTGAACCACACTTACTTATACACACTTACACACACACACACATGCATTTACATATGTGATAAGAAAACATATAATACACACACATAAACAAACACACATACATACATACACACTTTACCATATGTGAGACTGAAACACAGTGAAACACACATTCACATACACCCTTATAAACACATAAACATATTTACCGTATTTATATATACATTCAGACACAAACATAAATACAAATACATGCACACATTTATATACTATATATACATGCACACACAAATACACATGCACAAACTGACACATATATACACGCACACACATACAAATCCTATACTATAATTATACTATAATACTATAATTATACTATGGTTTTGATACAGTATACGTAAGCAAGAGTTGTGTTTTAAAACATATTATAAATAATACACTTAAAAACTTTAGCTGTAAGAACAAGGCACCCTCTAACCCAGTTGTATTATAATACTGGTGTTAAAAACTTCAACACAGATTTATTTTCAAGACTTAATTACAATATGACATAAATATTGCACCACTGGTATGATATATACTTTTAAATTGAAATATAACAGATACATTATGAATCCGTAGCACAAACATTAAAATGTATATGCATGTGTACAAGAAGGGTTAACATGTGTATGCATGTGTACAAGAAGGGTTAAAATGTATATGCATGTGTACAAGAAGGGGAATTGTTTTTTTTAAAAAAAAATCTTAAATTGGTCTGTATTAAAGTAAGTTTGTCAGTTTAGATTACCTCTATCTATCTATCTATCTATCTATCTATATGTCTGTCTGTCTGTACCTCTGTCTATTTATAATACACTGCCACTTAGATGTAGTGTAAGAAAATAAAACAAATATAGTAAAAAAATGAATTACACTAAAAGAACAAAGTTGCACTAATTTCCATTTAATGGTATAACTGTAGCAAAACATAAATCTATAGCAATACTCAGACAATTCTCAGATATGGTGTAACAGATTTATCACAGCTATTAAAAGACCTATTGCTTGACAACAACGCAAAAATATTCCAGATTTAATTAGTAATATAATTATGAATACACAGTAGCACTAATATAAAATAAATCCTGCGCATTACAGACAACCCCAGAGGCTTGCAATCTACTTGACAATTTGTGTTATGCAGGGCAGAGAACCTCTCAAATAACCAAAATTCACACTTTCTAATAAATGAGTCTAATTTTTCACAAATCTGAAGTCTCATCACACAGAGGAACAGATATCCATGTGATTATCAAATTATGTTCTCTTTACAAAGTGCATTTAGGGAAACACAAATTCCTTCCAGCAAGAAACCCAGTGTGTGAAAATAAAAGCAGGATATGCAAACAGTGATGCTAGGGTTAATGCTTCCTCAACCAGTCTAATGCACTATTTGCCCTGTTGGCACTGCACAGAGTCACTAATATTACCAATGTTGTCACCAGATTTTAATTTGAACAAGCTGCATGGAACGACCAGTACAGATCAGAAGCATATGGTCAGAAGCCACAGATCATGTCACTATCTGACAACTAAACATCACAGTTTTCTGAAGTTTCTACATTCTTGAGGTCCCTAGGTACTCCATATCCTTACACAGCAAGATTCTATACATTACACCAATAGAATTTACTATGTGTGTGAGAAAGTAACAGCCTGTGCCACTTACCAGAGTTTCAGGCTGGGCATAGCCAATGTCTTCAATAGCCTTGATGTTAATAATGTGAATGCCCTTCTCTGCAGCAGCAGAATGATACTTTTCATTCTCCCTCATGGTTTCATTGGAAGTTTGTGGCAGATCTCCCGGCACAGAAGTCCTCAAGTCTGTCCCTGCAGTCTGCTGCTCTGTAAGACACAAGCACACATCCAGCTGAGAGTCTCCCACGCCTCTAAAGCTCCTCTCCCAAGCTCAGCCTCTCCTCAGTGCTCCACAGTGTGTGCAACCTCCCCTGGGACTGGCACAGCACACCAGCTAGCTCATTCAATCACAGTGTGTTTACTAAAGCCTGTGTGTAGCAGAACTGCCTCATCCTCACCTAATAAATAGCTCTGGGTTATGTAATGCTTGGAAACTGAAAGGTAGCACTACTTGCAGGGTGGCTGTCACTATAATTAGTGTATCTGCCAGTTTGTGCAGCTATAATATGATATCATAACATACATGTTTATTTGCCCTTGCTGTAAGTATACAGGATATGTACCTCTGGCTGTTGTTAGTGGTTTTATCTAGGAGCTGTTCTAGAGTGACTATGTTTGCTCAGGATCTATGAATTAAGAGATATATTACAGTACTTGGTAATTTTGAAAATAATTAATTGTAGATTAACCAGTAAAATGACAAATAAAAGGCCACTGGAAAAAAAAAAAATATGGACCATGAATATTGTTCTTTTTCATTCTATTTCTTCATCCATAGAAAATAATTATTGCCCCCCCATTCCAATCCATCAGAATTCCCTTGCCAAATGTCTTGTATGTCTTTTCTAATGTTTTTTTTATTGGACAAGAAAGTCAAAGTTAAACTTTCATGCAAAAGATACAGCGTGCAATTTCTAAAACCCTTAACATGTACTTCTGTTATCAAATTTACTTTGTTCTCTTGGTATTCTTTCTTGAAAAGCATACCTAAGTAGGCTCAGGTGCAGCGATGCACTACCTGGAAATAGCTGGTGATTGGTTTCCATTAACTCACCAGATGTGTTAAGCCAGGACCCAGTAATGCTTTACTGCTCTGAGGCTGACTATGGGCGCCATGTACTAAGCTTCGAAGTGACCGTCCGTCTGTATTTCCGCGTCAAAATTCGCTCACGATCTGCTTCTCGTATGTATCAATCTGCGATGTGCTCGAAAAACCACTATTTTCATCAGCGATCGTAATTTTACTCAACTCATCGTTCCGAAGCCTTTTTCCACTTACTACATGTTCGATCGCACGTAAATTCGCTGTAATCGGAAATTATGAATGTTACAACTAATCCGCCCGCTCCAACTTTCACTGTAACTTCGCGTGATTTGCTTTGTGACCATTTAGGTAGCGAATACAATAGAAAACTATAGGGGGTATCAACCTGACGCCAGGTAGAAGTACTTAAGTGAAAGGACTAGACTACTATTGTATCATTATTGGTTTTTGGATCAGTGAATGAAGATGGAGACACTTTTACACATGTTTCTTTTCCGATTAATTCAATTACGAGGAAGAAGGGCTATACAGGCACCGGTTGACAACTTGCAAAGAAGGAGAGGTAGAAGAATCCGAGTCCCTAGAGTTTTCCTTCCACGTATGGGTTTGGAAAGCATTTCTGATCGAGAGATTATCCAGAGATTCCGTTTGGACAGAGAAGCTATTATGCAACTTTACAATGAAATAGCAGAATACCTTGAACCAATGACATTCACAAGCCATACCCGGACTATTAAAACTGTTGGCAGCCTTACATTTTTTTGCCACCGGTTCATTCCAAGCTGTGTCTAGCGTTATAATTGGCATCAGCCAGTCTGCTTTTTCGAGGCACCTAACCAAAGTAGAAGTAGCAGAATCTCCGGAGCAAGCCATCTTGTCAATTTGAATACCGAAAAATAAATAAACAATATTCTAAGATTTCTGGGAAAATGCACATTCTTATACATGTCAGCAGCCAGACGTTGCCGCTTGTCTGGCGATTATGACACCTAGATCGTCACGTGGGTAAAGAACTAAACCAATCAGGTCGCAGACTGCTTCTTAACTTTGCTCTTTCGCGCCGAACGAAGCTTCAAAGTTATCAATAATCCGATTGTCTTCGACACACAATAGACGCGAAATTTTACGGCTTGGTTTTTAGTACATTCATGTAACGAAGTGCCATCCGCATGGTGCGAATGCCGGCGGGTTATTTCGATACGGTCTGTGCGAAAAAATTGACGCCTTAGTACATGGCGCCCTATGTGTTCAACTATGTGTTATATGCAAGCAATAACACAAGTGGCAGTTGATGAATTTTGAAGATGGTGGGGCGTTAGACCCCACCCCTTGAAATAAAGCCCCGTCCCTCAGATGGGATACTAGGGAATTAACTAGGTTTCCAAATATATATATATATATATATATATATATATATATATATATATATATATATATATATATATATATACGTTGATTGGAGTAGCCGTGTTACTCCAGAGATTTAGATATCAAAATAACAAGAGTGTTGCATTGAGCAATGATACTTTTTTTATTGGACTAACTATACATTTATAAGTTGACAAGCTTTTGGAAGAGTTCCTTCCTTTATCAAGTCTGAAGCAATACTGACCAATTCAATGGAATTTACAGATTATATCTTAAAACACAGAATAGCTAAGAAGACAGAAAGTGCAGGGAGAGGAGGAGGTGTCGTAAAAATCATGAGGGGGGGGGGGGGCTTAGGTAACAGGCAAACAGTGTCCAGTGTAGGAGAACAGACAGGGGAAATATATAGCTATACATAGAGCATATACTGACATAAAGTTATATATCAACATTGAATCAATATCTATAAAGATGTGAAATTGTATATACAGGGGGAATACAAAAGTTAAAAAAAGACAAAAGTGTGGGCTTTCCTGTGTACCTATGTATAAAGAATGTGGAATATACAATGTAATTGACTAAATGAAAGTACATTACAAAACATTTTAATGTGTTAAGAATCCAGAGTCCACATTTAGTCCAGAATTAAACAAGTTGAAGTGCATTATCATTTTTTTTTCAAAGGTTTTTCTTTCCATGGTGTTTTTGAAGTTGCCTCTGAGAATTTTGATTTTGAGGTTTTGGATGGAGTGGTCAGGTTGGGTGAAATGGTGACCAACAAGGGTGCAGTATTTTGTTTCACAGTGGTTTTTGATTGAGTGTCTGTGTAAGTTCATTTGAAGGTGCAGTTTTTGGCTTGTTTCTCCAATATAGCATCCCACTTCACATGCAGTGCAATGTATCATGTATACCACATTTGCAGTTATACATGAATATGCCCATTTAATGTTATATACAGCTATACATTTCCATTGTCTGTTCTCCTACACTGGACACTGTCGGCCTGTTACCTAAGCCCCCTTCATGATTTTTACGACACCTCCTGCCAAAATTCATTTAAAAAACAAAGATCGTAAGTATAGTCTATCACAGTGGTTCCCAAACTGTGCGCCGTGGCAACCTGGTGTGCTGTGACTGGCATACAAGGGTGCTGCAAAATATATCCAATTGTCCGTTATTTTAATTGCTCATAAATTAACTCGCCCAGATGCGACACGTGTAGATTATTACCACAATCTAGCAATCCTTCACAGAGTTTCAACTGTTAATTTTATTTCAAATTGGCACAAACAGTAAGATCCTGGGAAACTATACAAAAACAATTTATGCTGAGGCAAAAGAATTTAGTCACTGTTTTGTGTATGACTTGCAATAAGAGGAGGCCTTTCCTTGTGTTTTGAAATACATCCCTGATGTTACTGAATATGTAATACTTGACTTGAGGGGGTTAATTTAGTTACTACATTACTTCCTTTGTGTGGGGAAAGTGCTTGCCTCACATAATTGGCCACAGCAGAGAAGGTAACCTAAGTTACAACATGGCAGCTCCCATTGTTTTATAGACACTAAAACTTTACACTTATTTTGTCAATATTTAAACACCTAATGAAACTATAAAAAAATACATCTACAAGTTATTCTCAGACTAATCTTTTCTTTGAATACATCATTATATCTAGCATTTATTTAGTGTTTAATGTTCCTTTAAAATGACATGCTCAATCTGAAACATGCAGGTTTCATGTTGACTTTCCTATCCCTTTAAACGGTTTTTCTAATGAATGCATGCTATTTATTAGTGATATCGCGTTAAATGCAGAAATATATATATATTAAGTAGCTATAATATCTCTTTAAATATCATGGGCACTCAAAATAATACATAGAACATTATTGTTAGTTTGTATAAGGTTTGCAACTTCTGGCCTCTCCTTACAAGTGGAACATTTGACAGAAGTCCATAAAAAAAATTCCAGCTGATATTTTAACTTTTTAAAGTCACTTTAGAGAACTGTTTCTTGGCTGTTGTTGTAAAAGTTTGCACATGCTCAGTACATTATTACATAGTTATTAGGCACAACCTTTTTTTTGTTTTAAAGAAAGTTAAACGTTTCCAGTTTACTTCTATTATCAAATTTGCTGCATTCTCTTGGTATCATTTGTTGAAGGAGCAGCAATGCACTACTGATTTCTACCTGAACACATGAGCCTATGAAAATCTGTATATATTTTTAGCCATCAATCAGAAGATAGAACCTAGGTTCTTTGCTGCTCCTGAGCTCACCTAGATAAACCTTTCAGCAAAGGATAACAGGAGAAGGAAGCAAATTAAATAATAGAAGTTAATTGGAAAGTTGTTTACAATTGTATACTCTGTCTGAATCACGAATGTCTAATTATGACTTTACTTTTAATATTTAATTTAATGGTCTAAGATGTATTTCTTTTTTTAGACTGTTGCACTAGATATAAATATCCCATAAAAGAGAGTGAACAGGTATCAGAGCATAGATAGCTTTAAGGAAATGAAATCAAGTGCGGCTACTCTCACCATCCCTTATTGTAGTGTAATGGAAACAAGTGAGGGATTTTTATTGTGTAGGTATTTTAGTGTTTGCAGAATCAGTCATCTTAAGTGTTCGCGCCAGCCGGCACTGACACAGGATATGGAACGGGTGATTAAAAACTAAACTTGTTGCACGCTGGAGAATGCTGGCACTATTTCATTTCTGACCTTGGTTTAAAGGGACATTACATTGCAGAAAAAAAGTCTTACTGTATTAGAGCACTTTATTATTGCCTCGTCACTTGAATATAACTACAGGTATATCTCGCTCATACAGCGGGTTAGGGATCAGAGCCCCGCTGTAAAGTCTTTTCACTTGTCAGTGTGTTTAAAGGGACATAATACTCATATGGTAAATTGCTTGAAAGTGATGCAGCATAACTGTATAAAGCTGACATGAAAATATCACTTAAGCATCTCTATGTAAAACAAAATTGTCATCTCTCCAGAGTAAGTGTTCTGTAAACAGTTATACTTCTTTTGAGTGAGCTGATGGGAGCTCTGTTAATTTTTTAAATTGTATTTGCTAGCAGTAATTTGTGGGTAGACTTGGTGCTGGGGCAATGGTCAAAATTCTGATACTTAGTCAATGGCGTTTAAGCCGTATCTCATTTAACATACTAAGTTAACTTTAACGTGACTCTGAGTACAACTCAAGGCAGTATACCCGCCTATGCTTTAAAGGGCATGAATAGATTAATGACGTACAATAACGGATTGGATTTTTATAACATATGAAACCTCTTGATTGTATTTCTAAGCTCCTGCCTATATGTAATGCGTTTATAGTCTCTATACACGCTGGCATGATATTTCATTTGTAGTTTTGTACGATCCTTTTAGTAACAAGCTAACAGCAGTTACCGAGAACTATAAGGGTTCATTATTTTAAACGTTTCTGTAAAACCACAGGATTAAATATACTGCTGACCCATAATCAAGTGATAAGTGTTAAACTTCAATCAATACAAATGGGAGCTCTGTCTTTCAGTCAAAGAATCCAATGGCCCTTTAGTAGCAGGAAATTAATATAATGTATCAGATGTAATACTTCAAGTAACGAGTGTACAAAATAGCTAGAACACTTTGTGATACTGTTATATATAGGCTCTGTTAAGATGTTATTTAAACGGAGCAATACAATTTAACCCTTCACAAGTGTAATATTTTAATTATCAGTAGTGCAATTTGATACAGAGAGAAAGTATTTAGCCCTATACTGGTGCTACCATGATTCAATTATAAGAATACAATATTCGCACCCTAACATAAGGATATAATGGGAACTATCAACTGCAACTTAAGCTGATATTTATATAAGCACCTAAGTGCCAATGTTTATCACAAACATACGAACATTCCAACCTCACGTATTACTTATGATATATTAAAGTTTTACAGGTGATATAACTGGATACTCTCCTAATCGCAATCATAATAGTATTATTCCAGACACTGTATGTGATATATATTATGCTACCCTGAGTCCACGTTGGATATTTCTATTAGACCACCAGCACTTTACCTGTATTACACCAGTTATACAACTGGACTTATTACTTGCAAGCATTTTAGTTTTAAATACACAAAGTTTTTTATAAATATTTATTTATATAATTAGAGAAAAATAATTACAATTCTGAAAAATACAATAAAAGCATATTATAAAAAGGATACGAGATATTAGTAGAAAATTAGCTATCAATGAATAATTCCAAGTAATCGGTAACAAATAAACCAATGCAAGTCAGGGGGAGAGAAAAAATAAAAAATTTGGATTACCGGCCGTTACCATACGGGAGAATCTTGTTATATCTTGTTCCCCTTTTTCAATTATTAAATAAAATCTTATTAACCTATATCACACGAAAAGCAAAACAAAACAAAAAAAAACACAAAAAAAAACAAAAAAAAAAAAAAAAGAAAAAAAAAAAACCCAAAGGTCTGTCGGACCCCCCCAAACCCTGTTATTCATCATCCAGAGCCCATTCTTGCGGAAAGCGACCCGAGAGGATATTAATTAAATACACCCAGTTTTTAATTATGTTCTAATAAAGATTTATATTTTAATTTGTGTGGCTTTTTTTCCTAACCTCATACTCTTCACTTAAAGAGTCACGAAACCCACATTTTTTATGTCATGATTTAGAAAGAGCTTGTAATTTTAAACAACTTTCTAATTTACTTCTATTATCCAATTTGCTTTATCGTCTTGATATCCTTTGCTGAAAAGCATATCTAGATAGGCTCAGTAGCTGCTGATTGGTGGCTGCACACAGATGCCTCGTGTGATTGGCTCACCCATGTGCATTGCTATTTCTTCAACAAAAGGTATCTAAAGAATGAAGCAAATTATATAATAGAAGTAAATTGGAATATTGTTTAAAATAGTATTCTCTACCTGAATCATGAAAGAAAGATTTTGGGTTTAGTGTCCCTTTCAGAGTCTCAACTGAGTGCTTATATAGTATCCTTTTAGTTCAATTTCTCGGATTGATCATTAGTCAACAGTTATACTTCAGCTGCTGTCTAGCTCCAAGTTGAAGAAAAAAAATAACTAATCAGCATCAGCGATACAGTCGGACAGATAGCTCAACATGCTAAGGCACTGTGGCTGAGCTCTGTAGCAACACAAGGGTTGCAGGTTCGATCCCCGGCGAGGTCCACTCAGCCTTTCATCCTTCCGAGGTCGATAAAATGAGCAGCACCTTGAGACCCTTACGGGTGATTAGCCGCACTTTACAAGTACCCAATACAATACTGTGTTAGTGTGCCCTTTGACTAGAATTGAGAAACACTGATATAGAATTTACAACTAAAAAAAGGTACTTATCATCAGATTTACCGATACTTTCCACTAGATATATATATTGGTATGCTCAGTCGTGTGCTCCTGTCTTGAGCACTATATGGCAGCAACTTTATATATATTGTTTTGAAGACAGGTGCACACTCTTGTTCCTACCTCAGTATGCTCTCAATGAAAAGAGTGGTGTCAACAAAAGATATCAAGAGTAAGAAGTTAATTGGAAAGTGCTTTTAAAATTGTGCCCTCTATCTGAATCATGAAAATATCATTTTGACTTCCATGTTCCTTTATAAGTTTAACTAGAACTTTGACACAGGAAATGCCACTATAATATTACTTAACAAATAATCATCATAACAATAAAAACAAAGAAATATATCTTAAAGGGACAGTCTAGTATAAATTAAACTTTCATTATTCAGATAGGACTTTTAATTTTATTCAACTTTCCAATTTACTTTTATCATTAAATTTGCATTTTTCTCTTGATATGCTTAGTTTAAACTAAACCTAGGTAGGCTCATATGCTAATTTCTAAGCCTTTGAGGGCTGCCTCGTATCACATGCTTTTTAAATCTCTTTTCAACACAAAGAGACAGAAAGTACACGTGGGCCATATAGATAACACTGTGTTCAGGCGCAGGGGGTTATTTAAGATTTAGCACAACACAATGCTACATTTAAAGGGACACTGAACCCATTTTTTTTTTCTTTTGTGATTCAGATAGAGCATGAAATTTTAAGCAACTTTCTAATTTACTCCTATTATCAAATTTTCTTCATTCTCTCGGTATCTTTATTTCAAATGTAAGAATGTAAGTTTAAATGCCGGCCCATTTTTGGTGAACAACCTGGGTTGTACTTGCTGATGCTGAAAAGTGCTGTCCAGAGCTCTAAACTAATAAAAAAGCTTAGATGCCTTCTTTTCAAATACATATAGCAAGAGAATGAAGACAAATTGATAATAGGAGTAAATTAGAAAGTTGCTTAATTTCCATATCATACTCATATCAAGCGCTATTAACGATTCAAGAACAAAGTAATTCGAGGTATCTGGAATAAAAATGGAACCAAGTTTGCAGAAACCAAGCTGAATTAGATCTAATGAAGAACTCAGGGTCCAGGGTGGCAAAAGCGATGAGAGGAGAATATTTTAGGGAACAACAGGTGAAGATCCTCTTCCAGTCTTATCATACACCGGGTTGACAGGCCCGCTGGGATAAATTTAGTAGGAAAACGGTTTGTAATAAATGTAAATACTATGCAGCGGATATGATCCACCTCCTCTGGTCTTGCCCAGTAATACAAAGATTTTGGGGGAAAATTTCATTCTGGGCCACAAAAATTCTGGAACATTATTTCCACATAGATAAATATGCAGTACTTTTTTTGCTGACTCAGGAGGAAGCAGGTCCAAACTATTTATTAATAATTACGGCAGTCCTCATAGGTAGGAAACTTATATTAAAATACTGGCAATCCAATAAAGCACCTAAATATTCTGAATTTAAAAATGGGATATTATATCAATTGTTCTTAGAACAAGCCACAGTACAGATACAGATAGATAATAACATCAAGTTGTTTGTAAATAAATGGGGGTCATTTATTAAGACTTTAGATCAGGAAACCCAAAAACTGATTTTTCAACCTTTTAAGAACTCTCTTTTCATATTAGAAGCTAATCTAAGAGGAGAGTGGCAATATTTTTGAGAGGATATATCAGATCTGAGTGGGGGGGAATTTCCCCCCCCTTTTTTTTTTCCTCTCTGCTTGTTATTGTTTTTTTCTGGATGTGGGGTGTTCTATTTTATGTGTTATGGTCTTGTCTTTGGTTTTAGTTAGAGGAAAAATGCCAAATACAGTACCTACAAGGCATAAAAGGGAATAAGTTGGTCCTCCATAATGTTTTGGTTTCTTTATTTTCTGTTAACTGACTTTTAGTCTGAGTAGATGATGATACCAAAATGTCCATTAATGATATATTTTATTTAGCATGACATATTGTCTGTTGTAAGTGCTGTAATCGCACCTGTATTCTGCTATATGTGTTATTAGTCTCCCTTTGTGTTTTATTTGTAAACCATACTGTTAATTATTTCTTGGCTACAAAAAAAAAAAAAAAAAAAAAAAAAGAAAGTTGCTTAAAATTGCATGCTCTGTCTGAATCACGAAAGAAAAAATTTGGGTTCAGTGTCCCTTTAAGACAATAGATAATAAACAGTCACAGTCATGTGATCAGGGGGCTGGAAGAAGGTTCCTAGATACAAGGTAATCACAGAGGTAAAAAGTATATTAATATAACTGTGTTGGTTATGCAAAACTGGGGAATGGGTAATAAAGGGATTATCTTTCTTTTAAAACAATAGCAATTCTATGGTAGACTGTCCCTTTAAAGGACCATTGAATACATGATAACTGCATAATCCACAAATGCACAATAATTTTCATAATTCTGTTTTTTAGCACAACAGGCCACTTGCACACATGGCACCTATTAGCATCACTACACACTATAAAAAGGGACCTTCACGTGAGGTAACCATTTTGTTTGTCATTAATGGAACACATTTGTAGTTGGGATTATAAACTCTGGAAATTAACAATGCAAATAATGATTCTGATCTTGAGGGGTATCACTAGAACGCTTCACTAACATTACTGACCAATGTTCAGAAATTATCTGCCAAAAACAAATGCAATCCATATGTGTTTAACCCCTGTAAATTTCAACTTGTGAGCCGCACACCGTGCTACACCCAAGCAAGATGCAGCCAGTAATTTGATGGGTCATGTGTCTGCCACTTATTATTGCTGACTGTCTGCTTGGGAACTGCTCCTGAGTGCAACTTTACCTAGGTGTTTAACCCCTTTGTGGGGTGGAGGTTAAACACATAACTACCTAAGTTCAGTATAGCAAAAATGATATGCTCAGTTTTAAAGCAAATCAAACAAAATAATACTAATGCCCCCCAACCAATATATGAGTTAATAGATATTTCTCACACTCATGTAAAGGTAAATACTCCAATGCTAATGTTGTTTTTAAAGGGACAGTATACACCAATTTTCATATAACTGCTTGTAATAGACACTACTGTAAAGAAGAGCACAAATACTGATCTAAAAATCCAGTATAAAACCTTTTAAAAACTTACTTAGAAGCTTTTAGTTTAGCACTGTTGATAAGGTTAGGCTGGGACACCCAATGAAAGGGCCTGAGAAAGCAGAAAGAGCAGACCCCCCCCCCCTTGTATATGAAAAGACCCATTACACAAACAAAAGCAAGCAAGGAGTCTGTAGACTTGGGTCTACATCTGATACTTTGGGGCATGGTTAGGAGTCTGAGTTATTAAAAATAAGCTAAACTATACACTGTTACAAAAACACTCCCAGATGGGCTATATAAATGGATCCTCTACAAAACATTTATGCAAAGAAAAATCTAGTGTATAATGTCCCTTTAAAGTAATTGCTATTTTGAGGGGAAATACTTACTTACATTTGTCCCTGATTTGTTCCCGAAAGCATCATATTCATCACCGCTTCCTCCAGCATTTCTTTTGGCTGGCACTGCCACATAGCAGATACCACATTACTGCAGCTGAAATATCACTGCAGTTACAATGCCACCAGTGAGATATAGCTGCAGAAATAATATGAATGTTGCCTCCAATGTGTAAAAATCTCATTAACCCCTTTTATGCCAAAGAGATCTGCAGTGTCCTAACCCTAATAAAAACATACAACATTAAATCGTCTGGAACATCTGTGATTATGTTTTATGTGATTTCATTACGTTACTTTTAAAGAGTTTGTTTAACATCTAATGTTTGCATCTATAAATAAAAAGTGTAAAGGTCAGAAAAAAAATATTGATTCAAATATTTGTCTACTAATGTTAATGGTAATTACTTCCTATTACACAGGTGAGCGTTTCCCTATCACGAAACCATGACACTAGCCCAACCATATGCAAACTGTCACCCTAACTATAACCCTTTCCTTAGCCCGAACACTAACCCTAACATTAGCCCTAACAAAAGCCCTCACACTAACCCAAACATTAGACCTAACCAAAGCCGTAGAATTAAACCAAGCATTAGCTCCACCAAAGCCCTAACACTAAGCCAAACATTAGCCTTAACCAACGCCCTAACACTAACCAAAACATTAGCTCTAACCAAAGCCCTAAAACTAACCCTAACTTTAGCCCTAACACTAACCCAAACATTAGCCTTAACCAAAGCTCTAGAATTAACCCAAACATTAGTTCTAACCAAAGCCCTAACACTAAACTTTAGCATTAGCCCTAATCAAAGCCCTATAACTAAACCTAACATTAGCCCTAACACTAACCCTAATCAAAGCCCTAACCCTAACATTAGTTCAAACCAAAGCCCTAAAACTAACCCTAACATTAGTTCAAACCAAAGCTCTAAAACTAACCCTAACATTAGCCCTAACCAAAGCCCTATAACTAAATCTAACATTAGCCCTATCCAAAGCCCTAACACTAACCCTAATATTAACCCTAACCAAAGCCTTAACACTAACCCTAACATTAGTTCAAACCAAAGCCCTAAAGCTAACCCTAACATTAGCCCTAACCAAAGCCCTAAAGCTAACCCTAACATTAGCCCTATCCAAAGCCCTAACACTAACCCTAACATTAGTTCAAACCAAAGCCCTGAAACTAACCCTAACATTAGCCCTAGCCAAAGCCCTAAAACTAACCCTAACATTAGCCCTTAACCAAAGCCCTAAAACTAACCCTAACATTAGCCCTAACCAAAGCCCTATAACTAAACCTAACATTAGCCCTATCCAAAGCCCTAACACTAACTCTAACATTAACCCTAACCAAAGCCTTAAACGGACAGTCTAGTCCAAAATAAACTTTCATTATTCAGATAGGGCATGTAATTGTAAACAATTTTCCAATTTACTTTTATCACCAATTTTGCTTTGTTCTCTTGATATTCTTAGTTGAAAGCTAAACCTAGAAGGTTCATATGCTAATTTATTAGACCTTGAAGGCCGCTTTATTCAGAATGCATTTTAACAGTTTTTCCCCACTAGAGGGTGTTAGTTAATGTGTCTCATATTGATAACACTGTGCTCATGCACGTGAAGTTACCTGGGAGCCAGCACTGACTGGCTAAACTGAAAGTCTGTCAAAAGAACTGAAATAAAGGGGCAGTTTGCAGAGGCTTGGATACAAGATAATCACAGAGGTAAAACGTATATAAATATAACTGTGTTGGTTATGCAAAACTGGGGAATGGGTAATAAAGGGATTATCTATCTTTTAAAACAATAAATATTCTGGTGTAGACTGTCCCTTTAACACTAACCTTAACATTAGTTCAAACCAAAGCCCTAAAGCTAAGCCTAACGAAAGTCCTAAAACTAACCCTTAAATTAGCCCTAACGAAAGCCCTAAAACTAACCCTAACCAAATCCCTAAAGCAAACCCTAACATTAGCCCTAACCAAAGCCCTAGAACTAACCCTAACATTAGCCCTATCCAAAGCCCTAACACTAACCATAACCAAAGCCCTAACACTAACCCTAACATTAGTTCAAACCAAAGCCCTAAAACTAAACCTAACATTAGCCCTAACCAAAGCCCTAAAACTAACCCTAACCAAACCCTTAACACTAACCCTAATATTAACCCTAACCAAAGCCTTAACACTAACCTTAACATTAGTTCAAACCAAAGCCCTAAAGCTAACCCTAACATTAGCCCTAACCAAAGCCCTAAAACTAACCCTAAAATTAGCCCTAACCAAAGCCCTAAAGCTAAGCCTAACGAAAGTCCTAAAACTAACCCTTACATTAGCCCTAACGAAAGCCCTAAAACTAACCCTAACCAAAGCCCTAAAACTAACCCTAACATTAGCCCTAACCAAAGTCCTAAAACTAACCCCAACCAAAGCCCTAAAGCTAACCCTAACATTAGCCCTACACATTTGTCTACTAATGTTAATGGTAATTACTGCTTATCCCTAAACCATTGCACTACTAGCCCTAACTCTATCTAAACCGTCACCCTAACCATTACTCTCTCCTTAGCCCTAAAAGTAACCCTAACATTAGTCCTAACCAAAGCCCTAAAGCCAACCTTAAAGGGATACTAAACCCAAACCCAATAGAGAATGCAATTTTAAGAAACCAATTTACTCCTATTATCAATTTTTCTTCATTCTCTTTGTAACGTTTTTGAAAAGCAGGAATGAAAGCTTAGGAGCCAGCCCATTTTAGGTTCAGCACCTGGATACCACTTGCTCTGATTGGTGGATAAATGTAGCCACCAATCAGTAAGTGCTATGCAGGGCCTGAACCAAAAATGGACCAGCTCCTAAGCTTTCATTCTTGCTTTTTTAAATAAAGATACCAAGAGAACGAAGAAAAAATGATAATAGGAGTAAATTAGAAAGTTTCTTAAAATTGCTGCTCTATCTGATTCATGAAAAAACAACAACTTGGGTTTAGTGTCCCTTTAACCCTTACCCTAAAATTAACCCTAACCATAACATTAGCCCTAAACTTGGCTCTCATCCCAATCATATTTTTTTTTTAAATAATTTTTTATTGAGGTTTTGCGATATAAACAACATACAATGATCGCCTTTTAACATCAAGGACATATATAGCATTGGTTAAGATACATTGACATTTGTAGGAAAAAAGAAAGAAAAATCCCACCACAACAATGCATAACAATAGATAGGCTTCTTAAACCTCTATTTTATAACAATATAGATTAGTTGGCTGACTAATTGAGTGGACACTTTTAGGTCAAATGGTCACGAAAACTGAGAGACATATGTTAGTCAGGTGAGCAGCCACTTTGGGGCTTTATAATTATATTAAATAGAAGATGGTCCCCACATCCATAGGGGAAGTACTCTATGACCTTCTAATTCAAAAGTAACAGGGTGTGAAGAGTTAGCTCGTGTGATGGTCATACTTAGACCAAAGTATATGGGGGGAAGAAATCAGTGGGCGAGAGCCGCTCAGAGCATAGGGGATTGATGGGGGCAGGACCTTCTATACTAGAACAGAGAAGGGGTCAGGAAAGTGGAAAATAATTAGATGGTATGCATAGAGAGTTAGTTATATTTAATGATAGGCATCCATGGCAGGGTATAAAGACCTCCGCTGTGCAACTTAGTGTTGCACAACACATAACCTAGTCTAAGTGCTCAATCAGGGCAGGAACTAGTATCGGACAGTAAGGGAAAATATGTTGCTTACTACCATTATTTAAACATAATACATAGTCATAACAATAGTAATAAAACATTGAAATAAAACTAGACTGTCTCCAAGTAAGTATAGGAGATATAGGCAAAGTATTATAAACATCCAGAATTTTTGGTAGTGGCATATATACTGTATGGAAGCTTTGAATAATGGTAAACAATACACTTTGTGGACATGATAAATATTCCCATAGATAATCAGCAGTTTTATATAAATGTATATGTAGCTCACCAGTAACTCATGCCAGGATATGAGAAAAGGGAGGTAATAAGTATGATGTTATAGTATACAATAAATCCTACCGTGTCTCGTTAGTGAAACTGGCCAATGGCATATTAGTCATATCAGCAATGCGTCGCTACCTATACATGGAAAATAGCAACAATGACACAATAACAGAACTAACATAACATTGTATATGGGTATTTAGTAACGATATGGCCACCAAGGGGCAGTAGAAAGCATCAACTAGACTTGTTGTTGATTATGAGGAATACAGGTACATACTATATATGGCATGCTATCTAAACGTAAGCGTATTCCATGAGTAAGAATTGACCACTCTCTAGCTTCAAATAGTACAAATCATATAATTAAAACCTGAGGAGGGGTGGTGGATGAAATTGTTTTAGATATGGTTAGTTATTTTTAGGTATGTAAACACCATGGGTAGTCCGGGAAATATACATTCACTCTCTTGACTTGATGTATCTCCCCCAAAATTCCTTAAGGCAATATGGGTCTTAACGTGGTCTCAGGCTTGAAGGAATACGTATGATGTCTTAACAGATAGTAAGTATACATAATGACCTAGAGAATAGCATAAATGAAACGGTGCCTAGATTAGCATCTTATAACACACTTACAGGGAACTGTTTTGGCCACCAACAGCACCCCACCAACATGAAACAATTTGGCACCGGCTAGTCAGATGTCACCCACTTTAGTAACTAGAGGCTATCTGTCAAGAGAATAGTCACTGTAACCCAGCTGTGAATTATACAAGCAAGCCATATCACGCTACTTACTCTGAATTCTAGCTGTAGAACCTACCTGCTGAGTGGATATGAACTAAAATATTGAGTGAACATTAAGATTACCCATTTTGTACACAGGCAAATATAAAGTATAACAGAGCTTACCAATAGATCTAGATTACCAAAAACTTGTTTACATATGGCTGGTTATTTACCCTCTATATAGGATCAATTTTAGGAGGCATAAATATAAAGGAGGCACATCTCAAGGACATTTCCCTTCATGTACTGTGCAAACAATGTTATAAGGAGTGAAAAGCGATTAAGTTTCCCATTTGCTATCATAATCAGTAAATCAGTAAATATCATTGACTTCATATACTAATGGTGCGGTAAGGGAGCAAAAGAAACACCAAGTGCTGTCCATTTAGACTATGCTAAAGTTTTGTTAAGTAAACAAGTAATAACAAAGCCTATAACACCAAGCTGATAAATTATAATAATGAAGATGTATATAGAGGATTCAACCTGCTCCGACTAAACTATACAATTAACTGTAATGCAGGAGAGAATGAATATCAGACATAACTGTCGTCGTCAGTAAAATCAAATACTATGTTCCCTTTCTTAGTGTGCCTGTACCCTGTACTCTAAATGGAGCCTAAGGGCAAAGAGAGGGCATTTGTTCTGTAGAGGTGAAGAGTATCCTAAGGATGCATATGATTAGTGACTAGGTGGGGTTAAAGGAAACGTGGGCTGCATTCCATCTCCCTAATATAATAAGTACTAAATTAAAGGACCAGTCAACACAGTAGATTTGCATAATTAACAAATGCAAGATAACAAGACAATGCAATAGCACTTAGTCTGAACTTCAAATGAGTAGTAGTATTTTTTTCGGACAATTTTAAAGTTATGTCTTTTTCCACTCCCCCTGTACCATGTGACAGCCATCAGCCAATCACAAATGCATACACGTACCATGTGACAGCCATCAGCCATTCACAAATGCATACACACTTATTCTTGCACATGCCCAGTAGGAACTGGTGACTCAAAAAGTTTAAATATAAAAAGACTGTGCACATTTAGTTAATGGAAGTAAATTGGAAAGTTGTTTAAAATGGCATGCTCTATCTGAATAATGAAAGTTTAATTTTGATTGAGTGTCCCTTTAAGATCCCCAGGTTACTGCAATGTAGTGCCCATAGGATATATTATGAATAGTAGGTCGCAAGAAAAGGAGTTCTCTAGTTATTTTAAAATATATCGGGTAGCTCCCTTCCAGAGGATGATTTTTGTAACAAAATGTGTGAGATAATATCTGAGTTTACAAGAGCAGGAACCATTTCACTACAGGTATACAAAAAACAACAGAGCTCTAAAGGGTGTTATAAGCTAGTAATCGTAAAAACATAGTACCATATAGTAGTGTAGTGAGAGCTGAATATTCATACATGTAAACGTTGGGAAGTCCTTATACCAAGTATAATAGGGGGAGTTTAGATTTAGGCAGCTTAGGAGACAGGTAAAAAAGGAAGGATAAGGACCCTATGCAAACAAACATCAAATGACCCATAGAACTAGGGCATAATAAACCCCCTTTAAATGTAGGCAACATATGTACAGAACTACAGAATAGCATATAACAAGAATGAGGGCATATCTCAGGCTATCAGCCATCATCATCATGAAATAATGTCCTCCTTAAACTGTCCTCAGAAGAATATGTGGAGCGTTCCAGAGCCATGAATGCCTTAGAACAAGGCATCCCACGGAGTGTACATATCACAACTAGCCGACCCTAACTCTGTTATTACATCTATAGGGGAGTCTCATAAATGTGATTTTCCAGGGCCCCATATGTTGGAGAGAAAGCTGGTTGTAAATTGGCCCTGCATTCGATAGGTCTGAGCTCCACGCCGCAGATAGCAACACAGGTTTCTCCCAAAGGACTGAAAGTGTATCCGTTACCTCTCTTATGGCCAAGAAGGGCTTAGATGATCCAAGCATTGTGTAGGGCAGGATCTGAGTGAATACTATTTTGGGCCGTGGGAAGTTTCTAGTCGACCGGCTACTCCCTTTTGTCTCCGTCGGAAGTCATGCGCATCTTATATTTGCGGTGTTGCCTGTTCCCTCCCTAACTCCTACCACTGGTTGATACGGAGGAGAGAATGGTGCTAGGTCTGGCTCCTTAGGCTTTACTCCTGTAGTAGCGTATGGTAACCGCTGCTGCGGCTCACGGTCAGCGTCGAGCACTGACATTGCCTCAATCGATTCAGGCTTGCAGGTATGTCTTGGGGGACATCTTGACTGATGCCTCGCCTAGTAGGGCAGCTAGAAACATACCTCAGGGGGTGTATAAGATCCGCCTGTTGTCGGTCAAAGTGGGAGCCGAGCTCGGCCAAGATGCAAGCCAGATCCATTTTTTTCCCTGGGTAGAGGTGTTGCCGTTAAGGGTTCAGAAAAGTAGGGTGTGTAGTAATCACTTCAATAATGCAAAAGCTGATGGTTCCCACTATGTGCTGCAAATTCGAATAGTACTTGTCCTCATTGAGTGATAGTGCCTTACTTGTAACACCTGGTGTGGGCCTCCAGAGCCCCAAAGTTGGTAGATTAACTACCCAGAGTGGAGTCCATATTTGAATAGCAGTCCGCCACGTGGCATCTCAATCAGACTTATGTTAGTCGTGTTGTCTGAAACATAGTTCTTGGAGTCCATTAGAGGTTTGAAGGAAAGATCAGAGAGTTAGTGTACAAGTTACGCTCCGGTATAGTTAGAAAAACCTAGTGAAGAAGACCAGATTCCAAACGGATTACCGGATCCCCATTAAAATGCGTCCTTCCATTATGGTAGTTGGCTCAGCCCCCAATCATATCCGTAGTATTAAACAAAAAACTAATCCAAACCACAACAATACTCCTAAACGTATCCCTACTACTTATATCAATAAAACTAACCATAGCCCTACCCCACAGACCAAGTCCTTATCCTACACCTATTCCTAACCTTGAGATAAGTATCTGGCAATATTGTAGAATGGCGATGTTATGGGAAGTGAGACTTTGTCTAACTTATCAGCCCTCCACGCTGCAGGTAGTGACCATGACAACAGCTCCATATGCCCACACTCCTGGCACTACTCCTGAATCCGCTTTGGATTGGCTGCAGACATGCACTGAGGACTTTTCTTTTAGTGGTAACACATAAATGTAATCTAAGCCATGTATGTAATTTACTGACCTTTAAAGGGACAGTAAACACCTTGTAATCACAAGGCATATCTATTGTTTTGCTATAGAATAACATATCATCCACGTCTAAACATTTTCAAAACAAATTAATATAATTGTTTGCTGCAGTTGTTTTTCAATATCCAACCCCACCCATCACTTGACTAATTTGGAGGAGCCAATCTGGGCTTGAGTCTGCAGCTGCCAATTATGCTTTGCAATTCTTAGCCTTTAGAAGTCTGCAGTGTACATTTCCAATTATGAAGATTAGAAAATACACCATTTTAATATTAATAAAAGTATACTGCAACTTTTTTTTTTACTGTGCATTACTAAACATTTTATTTTAAATCTGTCTATTTAATGTAATCTAGCAAGTGTGATTTTGATGAGCTTTATGTGAAATATTTGGCTACAGCAACTTAAAGGGACAGCCAAGTCAAAATTAAACTTTAATGATTCAGATAGGGGATGCAATTTTAAACAACTTTCCAATTCACTTTTATCATCAAATTCGCTTTGTTTCCTTGATATTCTTAGTTGAAAGCTAAACCTAGGTAGGCTCATATGCTAATTTCTAAGCCCTTAAAGGCCGCCACTTATCTTAATGCATTTGACAGTTTTTCACAGCTAGATGGCGTTAGTTCATGTGTGCCACATAGACAACATTGTGCTCACTCCCGTGGAGTCAGCAGTGATTGGCTAAATTGCAAGTCTGTCAAAAGAACTGAATTAAAGGGGCAGTCTGCAGAGACTTAGATACAAGGTTATCACACAGGTAAAAAGTATAATAATATCACTGTGTTGGTTACGCAAAACAGGAATGGGTAGAGATTATCTATTTTTTTAAACAATAACAATTCTGTCCCTTTAAAGCGCAAAATTATAGGATGGTGACTGAAATGTACGATGTGGGTTTTCCAGATGCATATCTAGAGCGTCATACCATTAGATGACACGCTATTTGGAGTTTCTTTACCAGTGGCCCACAATCACAATGCGCAAGCCTCGTCTTTTAAAAGGTAAGAGATAAAATATTCTGAAGTACATTTGCTTATGTTCTACAAGTCAGCACACATTTTCTGCCATATTATATTAATATAAATATATACAATCATATGTTTTTTTGGCTAAATTATGTTGACTGAGTGTTGGTTATAACATCTGAAATTTGTGTCTAGGAAACCAAATGAAATACTTGTCAGATAGGGTTCATGATGAATAACGCACATTTCCCCACAGAGCAGTGTTTTACTGGGTCATTTTGTTGTCTATAACACTTTCTACTAAGCCATTTCCTAGATCTATTACCCAGCTGCCAGACAGCAGCTCATTTGTTTTATCAGGAAAGTTAAAGGGACAGTGAAGTACAAATTAAACTATTATAGTTCAAATAGAATATGCAATTTTAAACAATTTTCCAATTTACTTTTGTTAAATATTTTTGGTTTCTTATGTAAATTCAGTTAAGCTAATTGGAGCTCAGGAGCGTGCGTGTGTCTAGCATTAGTCATTGCAAAAGATGACTACATACATTGTAGTCATAAAATGCTAAAGACACGTTCTCGCTCCTGAGCTTTAATGAGGCTACCTATATTTTCTCTTTAACCAATAGAACAAAGCTAATTTTTATAATAGCAGTACATTGAAAAGTTGTTTAAATCACATGCTCTGTCTAAACCAGGAAAGTTTAAAGGGACATTCCAGCCAAAACAAGAATATACATGGGTACATTTCAGTTTTGTATGGAAGCATTTTGTAATGTACATGTATTAGTAAACATACTGCTAGTAAAAGCTATAGCTGTTTCAAAAACGTATTTAAGTATGCACCGTGCACCAGCATTTTAAACATAGAACTTGCTCAGAGAGCCTAAGGTGCTTTTATCATCTGGTAATGACTAGATTTGTTAATTGCTGACATGATACAAGCCCCACTGGTGCTCTGAGCAGCTGCAGTATTTAAAACGCTGGTGCACTGGGAATATCATAATTTAGCTATGCTTCCCGTGCACAGGCAGAGAAAAAAGCTAACACTAGAACCTTTTACTAGAAACATTTTTGCTAATACATGTAGATTACAAATATATTTCTATTCAAAGAAGTAATTCATCTACATGTATTTCAAATTTGACCAGAATGTCCCTTTAATTTTGTCATTACTGTCCCTTTAAACTTGTGATCTAGCAAGCAGAGTGCGATAGACAGACATTATCTGCAGTCTGTTTGTGTGTCTCTGAGCTCACGGATGTGTATTTTTAAGACTGCATTCCATGCCATCCTGAGACATTTTGCATTTCTGAACTCTTGCCGCTTCATTTCAAACATTGTGATCCTCTGACATTTCCGCTGAAACAAATACGCAGTTTGTCAGTGAGTGTATTTAATGTACCTGCAGTTTAGAGACTAGATTCATTCACCAAATCCAATTTCATTTAACTGGATGCCCAAAAACTACTGTTGTGACAAACGATCTTTACAACCCAAAACACATTAATTCCCATTTCATATTTCTTCCTAATTATGCATAGTTAAACCAGACCTAATCTTAAATGTATGTTTGACTGATGCTTTAAAGGGATTACGTGACTTTATCACTATCGACCCTGCTACTCCCAATCGGTACTTTACCTATGTATGTAACCCCTTTGTGAGGGTAAAACACATAGGGCTCGATTACAAGTAGAGCACTATTTAACGGTCCAGCTCAAGCGTTAACTGAGCTATAAGTAAGCTTTTTGCGCACGTCGGGCTGCACTTATATTATGTGTTAAAAGTAAACTGTTTTCACTTGCTTTAAATATGAATATTTCATATTCAGATGTTCTTTACATAAAATAATATGTTCTTTTTATTCATAGATACACATATATCTATATATATATATATCTATATATATATATATATATATATATATATACATACACACACTTGATTTTATATAGGTAAAGATATACTGTATACAGATATGTATAGGAATATTTATTTAAAAATACACAGAACATATTCTGCTATTGGAATGTGAAATATTTACAGTAAATAAGAATAACACTCATGTGCATATATATATATATATATATATATATATGTCTACATTTGTGTACATATGTATTTATGTGTTTATGTGTATATATGTCAGTAAATGCATATATACACATATAAATACATAAGTATATAAATATATACATACATACACACATCTTTAAATATGTATGTATGTATTTCTAAGCCCTTGAAGGCTGCCTCTTATCTCAATCCATTTTTACAATTTTTCACAGTTAGACAGCGCTAATTTATACAATATAGATAACATTGTTCTAACTCCTGTGGAGTTATTTATGAGTTAGCACTGATTGGCTAAAATGCATGTCTGTATAAAGAACTGAAACAAGGAGGCAGTCTGCAGAGGCTTAGATACAAGTTAATCACAGAAGTAAAAAGTGTATTAAAGGGACAGTCAACACAAAAATAGTTTTTGTTAAAAAAAGATAGATAAATGCCTTTACTACCCATTCCCCAGCTTTGCTCAGCTCAGCATGCTTATTTTAATATACTTTACTAGTCCTAAAGCCCGTTCACACGGGCCATTTTTTGCAGTACATCGGTCCCACCCCTTGCTCTCTCTCCCTCCCCCTCTTTTGCTCTCTCTCTCTCCCCCCTCTCTTTTGCTCTCTCTCCCCCTCTCTTTTGCGCTCTCTCGCTCCACCTCTCTTTTGCTCTCTCTCCCCCCTTTCTTTTGCTCTCTCTCCCCCCTTTTTTTTGCTCTCTCTCCCCCTCTCTTTTGCGCTCTCTTTCTCCCCCTCTCTTTTGCTCTCTCTCTCCCCTCTCTTTTGCACTCTCTCTCCCCCTCTCTTTTGCGCTCTCTCTCTCCCCCTCTCTTTTGTGCTCTCTCTTCCCCCTCTCTTTTGCACTCCCCCCTCTCTTTTGCGCTCTCTCTCTCTCCACCCTCTTTCTTATGCTCTCTCCCCCTCTCTTTTGTGCTCTCTCACTCCACCTCTCTTTTTTTTGCTCTCTCGCTCCACCTCTCCTTTGCTCTCTCTACCCCCTCTCTTTTGCTCCTTCCCCCCTCTCTTTTGCTCTCTCCCCCTCTCTGTTTCTCTCTCTCCCCCCTCTCTTTTTCTCTTTCTCTCCCCCTCTTTTGCTCTCTCCCCCCTCTCTTTTGCGCTCTCTCCCCCTCTCTTTTTTTTGCTCTCTCTCTCCCCCTCTCTTTTGCGCTCTCTCCCCTCTCTCTTTTGCGCTTTCTCCTCCTCTCTTTTGCACTCTCTCCCCCTGTCTTCTGCGCTTTCTCCCAATCTCTTTTGTGCTCTCTCTCCCCCTCTCTTTTGTGCTCTCTCTCTCCCCTCTCTCTTTTGCGCTCTCTCTCTCCCCTTCTCTTTTGTGCTCTTTCTCTCCCCCTCTCTTTTGTGCTCTCTCTCTCCCCCTCTCTTTTACACTCTCTCTCTCCCCCCTCTCTTTTGCTCTCTCTCCCCTCTGTTTTGCTCTCTCTCCCCCCTCTCTCTCTCCCCTCTCCCCCCTCTTTTGCTCTCTCTCCCCCTCTCTATTGCTCTCCCTCTCTCTCCCCCTCTCTTCTTTTGCTCTCTCTCCCCTCTCTTTTGCTCTCTCTCCCCTCTCCCCCCTCTTTTGCTCTCTCTCCCCCTCTCTATAGCTCTCCCCATCCCCCCTCTTTTTTGCTCTCTCCCCCTCTTCTTTGCTCTCTCTTACCCTCTCTTTAGCTCTTTCCCATCTCTTTTGCTCTCTCCCCCTCTTTCTATATCCTTCCCCTCTCTCTCGCGCAACCGCGCCCAGCCCCGCCCAGCCATGCCCATTCATGTCGGTCACGCCCAGTCATGCCCCGTCACGCCCACTTCCACCCACCGTCACTGTGCGGCAGCAGATCAGGTAGACTCTAAGGGCAGGGGAGTTTGTCCTCGTGCTGTCTCTACTGTGCATGACAGCTTCGGACAAACACACTTGGCCTTTTATATTATAGGATAACCTTTAAACCTCTAAAATTCTGTCTGTTTCTAATTACCTAAAGGCAGCCTCTTTTCACATGCTTTTGTATTTGCTTTTCACATCAGGGGAAGCTAGTTCATGTGAGCCATATAGATGACATTGTGTTGACGCCCTTAGATTCTAACAACACAGCACTAATTGGCTTAAATGCAAGTCAATAGATAAAGTCATGTGATCAGGGGGCTGTCAGAAGATGCTTAGATACAAGGTAATCACAGAGATAAAAAAGTGTAGCAATATAACCATGTTTTCTGTGCAAAACTGGGGAATGGGTAATAAAGGGATTATGTATCTTTTAAAACAATAAAAAAATTGAGTTGATTGTCCATTTAATATAACATTGTTGGTTATGCAAAACTGGGGAATGGGTAATAAAGGGATTATCTATCTTTTAAAACAATAACAAAATTGAGTTGATTGTCCATTTAATATAACATTGTTGGTTATGCAAAACTGGGGAATGCGTAATAAAGGGATTATATATCTTTTAACAATACAAATTCTGGAGTAGTTGGAAGACATAGTACCTAAAACATTATTCTCACTAATGTTGCAGTCCTGATTGCTCATTGCATCATGCACAGTAGTTTCTGTGTTCTCTGAGTAATTAGGGGTGTCCCCCCATTGATAACATTGTGTTGGCAGTCACTCTGATTGGCTACATGCACCTTAGTTTAAAAAAGTAGCACAACAGTGAGCTAACAGGGTTGCAATAACAGGTTATGTTTCAGTTAAAATATGCATGAATGGAAGATGCATATTTAAATGCTTCCATGAACTTCAATCCTCCTAGGGAATTTTAAAGGATGGCGGATGCATTAAATTTAATATATCACTCCAAATGCCCTTTAACTTGCACAAGGAAATGACTGTAATGCAGAATTAGGCACTTTTACTTTTTTAAATTGATTTTGGAGGATATGAAAAAACAATGCTGACAATGAAAATATCCATCAGCAGATGATAAACTGATCATACAGATTTGTAACTAAGGAGGTGCATTTCCTTATATATTTTTAGAGGAAGTGGTAGACAAATACTATGAAGATATACAATAATGCTTGGGTATATACTAAGGTTGGCATGAGGCTAATTTAAAGTTAGGCTTTTTATATGCTAGGGATTAGACAAGATGTGGAGCGTCTAAGTGTCCTGAAGAGCAGTCTTTCTCAACTCCAGTCCTCAAGTACCTAAAACAGGTCAGATTGTCATAGTATCTTAATCAGCTGATGGGTGACAGCAGGTTAGTACCAATGGTAACGAGTTTGGATATAATGAAAACCTGGCCTGTTAGGGTACGTGAGGTAGGGTGACCACGTGTCCCGTATTGCCCGGGACAGTCCCGCATTTCAATGGTCTGTCCCTGGTCCCGGGTACCTTCATTCATTGTCCCGGACTGGAGTGAAACTGAGAAACTGACAGCAGTGACTTCACAGCTGCGCAAATTGACTCACTCTCACTAAGTCTCTAGTAGGGCTAGGTGCCGGCTTCCCACAGTGCAGATCATGAGAGTGTTAAGGCCCCTCCTAGACGACATCCCCACTATCCCAGGGGGCCAGACTCCAGATCAGAGGCGCCGCATGCCAGTGACCAGTAAATTGAGGGAGCCGCTTCCGGATTGGAATCCGGATACTAATTTCATTGTGGTTGCCACCACAGCTCTAGTCTAGCTAGCCTTTACTAGCCTCTACTACTGTCTATATAATGCAATGAAACAAGCGTGGACCCGGAGCACTTTTTTTTATTGGGGGCGGGGCTTCCCTGGGGGGGCGTCCCGGGGGGGGCGTCCCTGAATGGCAGTTTGGATATGTGGTCACCCTAACGTGAGGACTGGAGTTGACAAACACTGCTGTAGAGCTCGGCCCCTCTTTCCTCTTTTTCACTTACATATGAATTAGATTCTCAAAAAGAAATGGTGGCTCCCCTAATCATGTGAAAAATACATAACCAAGAATACTCAAACTCTGTTACTGGCATGGATATTCCCACAATTCGCATTGCACAGAAGCATTGCACTCACATATATAAACACATAAATCTATATGTATATCAGCATATTAATACATAAATCTATACGTATATCAGCATATTAACACATAAATATATATGCATATACACATATTAACACATAAATCTATATGTATATCAGCATATTAACACATAAATCTATATGTATATCAGCATATTAACACATAAATCTATATGTATATCAGCATATTAACACATAAATCTATATGTATATCAGCATATTAACACATAAATCTATATGTATATCAGCATATTAACACATAAATCTATATGTATATCAGCATATTAACACATAAATATATATGCATATCAGCATATTAACACATAAATATTTATGTATATCAGCATATTAACACATAAATATATATGTATATAAGCATATTAACACAAATATATATGTATATCAGCATATTAACACATAAATATATATGTATATAAACATATTAACACATAAATCTATACGTATATCAGCATATTAACACATAAATATATATGTATATAAGCATATTAACACATAAATATATACGTATATAAGCATATTAACACATAAATCTATACGTATATCAGCATATTAACACATAAATCTATATGTATATCAGCATATTGACACATAAATATATATGTATATCAGCATATTAACACATAAATATATATTCAATTCCCAAACAGTGACCGCACCACCTACTAAGCCTAAATTGTAATATGCTCAGGCACGGGACAGAGTCTGGTCCTTGACTCAATAATAATATAATATAAATGAATCCCAGCCAATGAGTCTTAGAAATCTTTCAACAAAGGATTTTAATAGTGTATATTGCTTCACACTGTACAATAATGAATCAGGAAAGTCTGGATGTAAACTCACTCAAATCCACACATACCCCATCCACCATACATATCCGTACCATACATCAAAAAATAATATATTACAAAAACATAGACAAAATAAACATAAAAAATAACCATAACACCCCCAGGGCGTCCCCAGGGGGTGAAGACCAGCACCACCTGTAAGAGATCAAGAGACTATTCAGCCTTTAACAAATCAGGAAAGTTCTTTATCTATGAAAACAAGAAGTAGCATCCAATCTATGCGAGATATTGAAAGAGTTACTGGAACAAGTCCATCTCACCCTATTCCGGTTACTTTGTGAATAACCTGTTGTGGTACAGTCACCAGATGATAGGAAATGCTACAAGTATTTGTAATCCTTGATTTGTATGTCACGGAGAGACAAAAAGCACATAAAAAAACTTGTTATAACTTGATATCACTTGAAGCATGTATTTGCAATAGTAGTATCAATATTGTGCATCTAAATGTCCCTCCATTGAAGCTGTCGTGTGAATGGCCACAGTTGTTAGGTATAATTGACTATATTGACGGGAGATATATATATACAATGCTGGTCCAACCTCACACCCTTTAAATTTAACTCACGGTGTACTAACTGCCTCAGCATAGAGAGTTCCGCTCTCGAGATCTGCACACTGACCCAAATACAAAGTTAGAGCTTCGAATACATTGTGTTGTTTAAATGATTGCCAGGATCTTACATGCAGCTCGGGCCGGTAGAAAGTATCAAGTAACAGTGTTACCTTCGTCATCCAATGCTGGTATGCCGGGTACTACCGTGAGACTTGTCACCGAAGTTCCCTTCAGTGTGGCAATGGACCGCTATCCAATCGCTCCAATCTCACCTTCTCTGTCAAGAAACCGTTCACCGTTATCCTATGCTGTGGCTCAAGCAACACGAACAGGAACAGGTGATAGCGTCTTACTGATTCCGACGTGCGTTTTGGGACTCCGCCCCTTTATCAAGGAATGTACAGGTACTTGTGAGGAGGTGCTATTTGAACCGTTATTGCTACCTACCCATTGGATACTCACATTCACACCCCCAATCACGTCACACTCCATTTATACACGTAACATTCATTCATAATTTGTATGGAAACACGGATGTGTATACAGCTCACAAATAGTCTACAAGCAACATATATACAAAGTAAAGGAAAACTGCCGTCGATCGCTAAGTTAGCTCATATTTCTAGTAGCCTCTAATATCTCCTTTCTTATTCATATTAAAAATAAAGAATAACCCATCTTAATTCCATATTACAGCCTCACAAGGCACGCTACATCCTACCAGACCAAATTAAATTAATATATGACTCAAATGAAAAAGGCATCTAATAGCAATATAAGAACTATGAATATCTGATACTGATTAGATACTCTGTCATGCCTGTTCTTAGTTAACAGGCTGGTCCGTATAAACATATAGTCCAAGATAATCAGTATCAGATATTCATAGTTCTTATATTGCTATTAGATGCCTTTTTCATTTGAGTCATATATTAATTTAATTTGGTCTGGTAGGATGTAGCGTGTCTTGTGAGGCTGTAATATGGAATTAAGATTGGTTATTCTTTATTTTTAATATGAATAAGAAAGGAGATATTAGAGGCTACTAGAAATATGAGCTAACTTAGCGATTGACGGCAGTTTTCCTTTACTTTGTATATATGTTGCTTGTAGACTATTTGTGAACTGTATACACATCCGTGTTTCCATACAAATTATGAATGAATGTTACGTGTATAAATGGAGTGTGACGTGATTGGGGGTGTGAATGTGAGTATCCAATGGGTAGGTAGCAATAACGGTTCAAATAGCACCTCCTCACAAGTACCTGTACATTCCTTGATAAAGGGGCGGAGTAAAAAAAGTAAAAAAATCACTTTGCTCAGGTCAATAAAAATGAATGACTATAAGATATGTGGTAATATCGGTGCTAATGTAGAAATAATCAATTATAAAATAGACAAGAAAATAAAGATACCATATATCAGCACTCTTAGTCAAATAATTGTTTTACTTAGATTGTTCATATTTTGTCTATGTACACTGTGCACAGTATGATTGTTTTTTGTGTCTATGCGCAACAATCTAAGTAAAACAATTATTTGACTAAGAGTGCTGATATATGGTATCTTTATTTTCTTGTCTATTTTATAAAGGGGCGGAGTCCCAAAAAGCACGTCGGAATCAGTAAGACGCTATCACCTGTTCTTGTTCGTGTTGCTTGAGCCACAGCGTAGGATAACGGTGAACGGTTTCTTGACAGGGAAGGTGAGATTGGAGCGATTGGATAGCTGTCCATTGCCACACTGAAGGGAATGTCGGTGACAAGTCTCACGGTAGTACCCGGCACACCAGCATTTGATGACGAAGGTAACACTGTTACTTGATACTTTCTATCGGCCCGAGCTGCATGTAAGATCCTGACAATCATTTAAACAACACAAGGTATTCAAAGCTCTAACTTTGTATTTGGGTCAGTGCAGATCTCGAGAGCGGAACTCTCTATAATGAGGCAGTTAGTACACCGTGAGTTAAATTTAAAGGGTGTGAGGTTGGACCAGCATTGTATATATATCTCCCTTCAATATAGTCAATTAAACCTAACAACTGTGGCCATTCACACGACAGCTTCAATGGAGGGACATTTAGATGCACAATATTGATACTACTATTGCAAATACATGCTTCAAGTGATATCAAGTTATAACAAGTTTTTTATGTGCTTTTTGTCTCTCCGCGACATACAAATCAAGGATTACAAATACTTGTAGCATTTCCTATCATCTGGTGACTGTACCACAACAGGTTATTCACAAAGTAACCGGAATAGAGTGAGATGGACTTGTTCCAGTAACTCTTTCAATATCTCGCATAGATTGGATGCTACTTCTTGTTTTCATAGATAAAGAACTTTTCTGATTTGTTCAAAGGCTGAATAGTCTCTTGATCTCTTACAGGTGGTGCTGGTCTTCACCCCTGGGGACGCCCTGGGGGTGTTATGGTTATTTTTTATGTTTATTTTGTCTAAGTTTTTGTAATATATTATTTTTTGATGTATGGTACGGATATGTATGGTGGATGGGGTATGTGTGGATTTGAGTGAGTTTACATCCAGACTTTCCTGATTCATTATTGTACAGTGTGAAGCAATATACACTTTTAAAATCCTTTGTTGAAAGATTTCTAAGACTCATTGGCTGGGATTCATTTATATTACATAAATATATATGTATATCAGCATATTAACACATATATATAAAAGTATATAAGCATATTACATAAATCTATACGTATATCAGCATATTAACACATAAATATATATGTATATAAGCATATTAACACATAAATATATATGTATATCAGCATATTAACACATAAATATATATGTATATACACATATTAACACATAAATGATATGTATATAAGCATATTAACACATAAATATATATGTATATTAGCATATTAACACATAAATATATATGTATATACACATATTAACACATAAATCTATATGTATATAAGCATATTAACACATAAATATATATGTATATCAGCATATTAACACATAAATATATATGTATATCAGCATATTAACACATATATATAAAAGTATATAAGCATATTAACACATAAATCTATATGTATATCAGCATATTAACACATAAATATATATGTATATCAGCATATTAACACATAAATATATATGTATATCAGCATATTAACACATATATATAAAAGTATATAAGTATATTAACACATAAATCTATATGTATATCAGCATATTAAAACATAAATATATATGTATATAAGCATATTAACACATAAATATATATGTATATCAGCATATTAACACATATATATATAAAAGTATATAAGCATATTAACACATAAATCTATATGTATATCAGCATATTAACACATAAATATGATGTATATAAGCATATTAACACATAAATATATATGTATATAAGCATATTAACAGATAAATATATATGTATATCAGCATATTAACACATAAATATATATGTATATTAGCATATTAACACATAAATATATATGTATATCAGCATATTAACACATAAATTATATGTATATAAGCATATTAACACATAAATATATATGTATATACATATATTAACACATAAATATATATGTATATACATATATTAACACATAAATATATATGTATATCAGCATATTAACACATAAATATATATGTATATCAGCATATTAACACATAAATATATATGTATATAAGCATATTAACACATAAATATATATGTATATACATATATTAACACATAAATATATATGTATATCAGCATATTAACACGTAAATATATATGTATATCAGCATATTAACACATAAATATATATGTATATAAGCATATTAACACATAAATATATATGTATATCAGCATATTAACACACATCTATATTTATATAAGCATATTAACACATCAATCTATATGCATATCAGCATATTAACACATAAATCTATATGTATATCAGCATATTAACACATAAATATATATGTATATCAGCATATTAACACATAAATATACAGTATATGTACAGTATATAAGCATATACATACTGTATATATATTTACTAGGAACACACAGTTCCCATAGACCGCAATGTAAAGGCACTTTTCAGTGCCATTTTTTCTAACACCCCACACCCGCCAATCTTTAACTCCTTAAAACTGCCTAGTGCAGAATTTTTTTATGATTTTTTTTTTACAAAAAAATAAGACCCTCTATTTTGTGGGCAATTGGGGAACTTTTAGAAAGTTAACCAGAGATCTGATCTCTGGTTAATTTTCTGAATGCTAATTGCTAACACAATATCGTGGTAGCAATAACCAACCACTTGTAATGGCTGGTTATTTATTGCGAGCCCTCAAACGGGCAAATTTGCCCATTTAAGGGCGTGCAATAAATTTGATTAAACACTCCATTTATAATCTAGCCCTGAACAGGGTGAGGATAGAGGGAAATGAAGGATGTTAAAATAAGTAGAAAAATTCAGAGCACTAAAGGGACAGTCTGATCAAGAATTTTTATTGTTTAAACAGGTAGATAATCCCTTGCTTGCTGGGCGGTGCCAAAAGGTCCAGAATGCAGGAATTCCACATTTATGTGCACTTCGTATTGTGACTACTTGTAAATGTTTAGAAATCCCTATATTACCCATTCCCCAGTTTTGCATAACCAACACTGTTATATTAATATACTTTTTACCTCTGTGATTGACTGCCCCCTCATCTCAGTTCTTTGCACTGAAGCATTTTAGCCAATCAGTGCCAACTCTTAAATAACCCCACGGAAGTGAGCACAGTTATCTATATGACACACAGAAACTAGTGCTGTATAGCTGTGAAAAAATGTCAAAATGCACTAAGATAAGAGGGCTTAGAAATGATCAAATGAGCCTACCTAGGTTTAGCTTTCAATAAAGAATACCAAGAGAGCAAAGCAAACTTGATTATAAAAGAAAATTGGGAAGTTGTTTAAAATTGCATGCCCAAAACAAAAGGGTATGCAGCCGCACAAATATAAAAGGGGGAGCAAAAAAAAAAAAGTCTGTTTAAAATTTAAAACGACTTTATTAGGTTTAAAAAACAAAGTACATAGCCAAAATTGTCCTGACTAGTTTGTGCCACACCAGACACTTAATCATAGGATACTGAGTGCTACACAGGCTCCCTATTTAAAGGGAACACCCCAGCCCGTAATTAGGCAGTGAATTAAAAACAGATGAAATAAATTAAATGTTTGTGCAAACAATAAAAATATCATATTACTATGGGCAATAAAAAGTATACACCTTTACAAATATATGAATATTAAACAAATTTCACAGTTATAAAGTACTCTAGTAAATAAATATACATACATGTTCAGCATAGTATATATATAAATTCAAATCTACAAATTTGTAAATTTATGAAGAAAAATAAAAACATTTTGTTTCATATGTGCATATATATATACAGTATATATATATATATATATATATATATATATATATATATATATATATATATATATGTATATATATATATAAATATATCCTAACAAATATGATGTACTTCAATAACGGACTCCACAAAGTATACCTGGGTATTACCATGTAAAAAACACACATGCACATAAGCCTAAAATCTAAAAGGGAAAACGCTGATGATATGGCTCTGAGGATGTGTCTTACCTTGTACACAATTTGCACAAAACATATGTTATAAAAAAGTTCACAGGTACAAGTATCACAAGCATCATATATATATATATATATATATATAAACATGGATAATACCTATAGTATAATTCCAGATAATGAGCACTAGACTCTTGACAAATAGTATCAGTAAAAAATATAGACAAAATGTATACATACATACAGTGGGGTAAAAAAGTATTTAGTCAGCCACCAATTGTGCAAGTTCTCCCACTTAAGAAGTTGAGAGAGGCCTGTAATTTTCATCATAGGTATACCTCAACTATGAGAGACAAAATGTGGAAACAAATCCAGACAATAACTTTGTCTGATTTGGAAAGAATGTATTTGCAAATTATAGTGGAAAATAAGTATTTGGTCAATATCAAAAGCTCATCTCAATACTTTGTTAAATATCCTTTGTTGGCAATGACAGAGGTCAAACGTTTTCTGCAAGTCTTCACAAGGTTGTCACACACTGTTGCTGGTATGTTGGCCCATTCCTGCGTGCAGATCTCCTCTAGAGCAGTGATGTTTTGGGGCTGTCGCTGGGCAACACAGACTTTCAACTCCCTCCAAAGGTTTTCTATGGGGTTGAGATCTGGAGACTGGCTAGGCCACTCCAGGACCTTGAAATGCTTCTTACGAAGCCACTCCTTCATTGTCTGGGCGGTGTGTTTGGGATCATTGTCATGCTGAAAGACCCAGCCATGTTTCATCTTCAATGCCCTTGCTGATGGAAGGAGGTTTGCACTCAAAATCTCACGATACATGGCCCCATTTATTCTTTCATGTACATGGATCAGTCGTCCTGTTCCCTTTGCAGAGAAACAGCCCCAAAGCATGATGTTGCCACCCCCATGCTTCACAGTAGATATGGTGTTCTTTGGTTGCAACTCAGCATTCTCTCTCCTCCAAACACGACGAGTTGTGTTTCTACTTTGGATTCATCTGACCATATGACATTTTCCCAATCCGCTTCTGGATCATCCAAATGCTCTCTAGCATACTTCAGACAGGCCCGAACATGTACTGGCTTAAGCAGGGGGACACGTCTGGCACTGCAGGATCTGAGTCCCTGGCGGCGTAGTGTGTTACTGATGGTAGCCTTTGTTACGTTGGTCCCAGCTCTCTGAAGTTCATTCACTAGGTCCCCCCGTGTTGTTCTGGGATGTTTTCTCACCGTTCTTGTGATCATTTTGACCCCACGGGGTGAGATCTTGCGTGGAGCCCCAGATCGAGGGAGATTATCAGTGGTCTTGTATGTCTTCCATTTTCTAATTATTGCTCCCACACTTGATTTCTTCACACCAAACTGCTTGCCTATTGCAGATTCAGTCTTCCCAGCCTGGGGCAGGTCTACAATTTTGTTTCTGGTGTCCTTCGACAGCTCTTTGGTCTTCACCATAGTGGAGTTTGGAGTGTGACTGTTTGAGGTTGTGGACAGGTGTCTTTTATGCTGATAACAAGTTCAAACAGGTGCCATTAATACAGGTAATGAGTGGAGGACAGAGGAGCCTCTTAAAGAAGAAGATACAGGTCTGTGAGAGCCAGAAATCTTGCTTTTTTGTAGGTGACCAAATACTTATTTTCTACCATAATATGCAAATAAATTCTTTCCAAATCAGACAATGTGATTGTCTGGATTTGTTTCCACATTTTGTCTCTCATAGTTGAGGTATACATATGATGAAAATTACAGGCCTCTCTCATCTTCTTAAGTGGGAGAACTTGCACAATTGGTAGCTGACTAAATACTTTTTTGCCCCACTGTACTCACATATATACACACACACATATATATATATATATATATATATATATATATATATATATATATGTATACATGCATGTCTAAAGAAATTGTTACTACCTCAAAAAGGGCAATGTCAAAAAATATATGCATCAATTTACTAGGTCCAATTTGTAAACAAAAAATACAAAAAAAAAGCCAAGAAAACTAGTCTATAAAATAACTCATATCCCATTCCCTATTGAGCCCTGTAGGGGTAATTGTTCGCAACCTGTAAATCCAGTACAGTTTTTTATTTTGTAGCAGCTTGTGTCTATCACCACCTCTTAATGGTGGTATCACCTTATCAATTACCTTTACTTTCATGTTGAATACATTTGTCATATGAAACAAATTATGATGCCTCGCTACCGTGGACCCTTTAGTGTCTCTAACATGTTCCCTCACGTGGGACCTCAATTCTCTGGAGGTTTGACCTACGTATTGAAGGGAACAAACTTTACACTCCAATAGATAAACTACAAAAGAACTACAATTCTTCCAATCAGCCAATAGAATGAGAGCTCAAATTCTATTGGCTGATTTGAACAGCCAATAGGATTTTAGCAGCTCTAATTCCTATTGGCTGATTGAAATCTTTCAGCCAATAGGAATGCAAGGGACGCCATCTTTGATGGCGTCACTTGCATTGAAGTTCCAGTGTACGGCGGCGATCGTATGAAGAAGATGCTCCACTCCGTATGTCTTCAGGATGGACCCGCTCCACGCTGGATGGATGAAGATAGAAGATGCTGTCTGGATGAAGACTTCTTGCTGCCTGTATGGGGACTTTGCCGGCTGGATGAAGATCGAAGAGGGTGCCTGGATGAAGACTTCTTGCCGCATGGATGGATCCTTCAAGCAGGACTTCAAGAACTGTAAATGGATCGTCTGGGGGTTAGTGTTGTTTTTTTGGTGGGTTTTATTTTTAGATTAAGGTTTGGGCAATGTAAAAGAGCTAAATGCCATTTTAAGGGGAATGCCCATACAAATGCCCCTTTCAGGGCAATGGGTAGCTTAGGTTTTTCTTAGAGTTAGGGTTTTTATGTTGGGGGGGTGTTTGTATTTTTTTTTTACAGTTATAAGAGGTGATACCTTTTGGAGCAATGCCCCACAAAAGGTCCCTTTAAGGGCCATTGGTAGTTTATTGTAGGCTAGGGTTTTTTTATTTGGGGGGTGGCTTTTTTATTTTGATAGGGCTATTAGATTAGGTGTTGATAATTTGGTTTGTTATTTTAAGTAATTTAGTGTTTGTTTTTTTTGGTAACTAAGTGGTTTTTTTTGTAATTTAGTACTTTTAATAAGGTTTAATTGTATATTATAAATAATTTTAGTAGGGTTAGGTTTTTTAATATGTAATTTAGTTTATTTAATTGGTAGTTTAATTTAATTTTAGTATAATAGGGTATGTTAATTAATAGTTTAAAATTAGTTTATTTTAATTCTACAGGTAAGTTTTAATTTATATTTAGATAGGGATGTTGTCATTTTAATTTAAAGTTAAGGGGTTGTTAGGTTTAGGGGTTAATAGCTTAATTTAGTTTTTGGCGATGTAGGGGGCTGACGGTTTAGGGGTTAATAGGTTTAGTTAGTGGTGGTGATGTGGGAGGCCAGAGGTTTAGGGGTTAATAAGTTTATTTAGGTTGCAGCGGGATCCGGGAGCGGCGGAATAGGGGTTAATAACATTATGTAGGTGGCGGCGATGTCGGGGGCGGCAGATTAGGGGTGTTTAGACTTGGGGTGTTAGGTGTAAACATAACTTTTTTTCTACCGTAGAAATCAATGGGGTATGCTTCATTCTCTTGCAGCATCGAACATAAGCTTTCGGTGCTTTCATACTCCCATTGATTTCTATGGCATCCGCAGCCTCAAGGGTGGCGGATTGAAAACCAGGTACGATGCGTTGGAATAGCCGTGAGCGTACCTATTAAAAGTTTGATAAATGGGAAAAAGTGTCAAATAGAGTTGAATGTGTATTTGGAACATCTGTAATGACGTAAGCATCGATCTGCGTCGGTTTGAGACAGGCGGATCGTATGTAACTTTACAAATGTCAACATTTGCCGGTCTTTTATAACAAGGTCGGATCAATCTCGCAACAATTACGACGCGGAATTCTGGTGTATTTTTGCGGTTGACACTTTGATAGATAGGCCCCAATGTGTTATACTTCTGTAGTTTGTGTAATTCTTCCTTAGTATTTGTGTAATACATCTGTAGTATTTTTGTAATGGTTCCTTAGTATTTGTGTAATATATCTGTAGTATATGTAGTATATCTGTAATATATCTGTAGCATATGTGTAATTCTTAATGCCCTTTTTTATCTGTGCTATACATCTGTAGTATTTGTATTATGCTTCCTTAGTATTTGGGTTATGAATCTGTAGTATTTGGGTTATACATCCTGTAGTATTTGTTTAATTCTTCATGCCCCTGTATTACCTATTTATTACCTCTGTAGTATTTGTGTCATGTCTTCTAAGTATTTGTGTAATACATCTGTAGTATTTCTGTAATGCCTCCTTAGTATTTGTGTAATACATCTGTAGTATTTGTGTAATGCTTCCTTAGTATTTGTGTAATACATCTGTAGTATTTGTGTAATACTTCCTTAGTATTAGTGTAATACATCTGTAGTATTAGTGTAATGCCTCCTTAGTATTTGTGTAATACATCTGTAGTATTTGTGTAATACTTCCTTAGTATTTGTGTAATACATCTGTAGTATTTGTGTAATGCTTCCTTAGTATTTGTGTAATGCATCTGTAGTATTTGTGTAATGCCTCCTTAGTATTTGTGTAATACATCTGTAGTATTTGTGTAATGCTTCCTTAGTATTTTTGTTATACATCTTTAGTATTTGTGTAATATATCTGTAGTATTTTTGTAATGCTCCCTTAGTATTTGTGTAATATATCTGTAGCATATATGTAATTCTTAATGCCCCTTTATTATCTGTGTTATACAGCTGTATTATTTGTGCTATACATCTGTAGTATTTGTATTATGCTTCCTTAGTATTTGTGTAATACATCTGTAGTATTTGTGTAATGCCTCCTTAGTATTTGTGTAATACAGCTGTAGTATTTGTGTAATGCTTCCTTAGTATTTGTGTAATACATCTGTAGTATTAGTGTAATGCCTCCTTAGTATTTGTGTAATACATCTGTAGTATTTGTGTAATGCCTCCTTAGTATTTGTGTAATACATCTGTAGTATTTGTGTAATGCTTCCTTAGTAATTGTGTTATACATCTGTAGTATTTGTGTAATGCTTCCTTAGTAATTGTGTTATACATCTGTAGTATTTGTGTAATGCTTCCTTAGTATTTGTGTAATACATCTGTAGTATTTGTGTAATGCCTCCTTAGTATTTGTGTAATACATCTGTAGTATTTGTGTAATGCTTCCTTAGCATTTTTGTTACACATCTTTAGTATTTGTGTAATACATCTGTAGTATTTTTGTAATGCTCCCTTAGTATTTGTGTAATATATCTGTAGCATATATGTAATTCTTAATGCCCCTTTATTATCTGTGTTATACAGCTGTATTATTTGTGCTATACATCTGTAGTATTTGTATTATGCTTCCTTAGTATTTGTGTAATACATCTGTAGTATTTGTGTAATGCCTCCTTAGTATTTGTGTAATATATCTGTAGTATTTGTATTATGCTTCCTTAGTATTTGTGTAATACATCTGTAGTATTTGTGTAATGCCTCCTTAGTATTTGTGTAATACATCTGTAATATTTGTATTATGCTTCCTTAGTATTTGTGTAATACATCTGTAGTATTTGTGTAATGCCTCCTTAGTATTTGTGTAATACATCTGTAGTATTTGTGTAATGCTTCCTTAGTATTTGGGTAATACATCTGTAGTAGTTGTGTAATGCATCCTTAGTATTTGTGTAATACATCTGTAGTATTTGTGTAATGCCTCCTTAGTATTTGTGTAATACATCTGTAGTATTTGTGTAATGCTTCCTTAGTATTTGTGTAATACATCTGTAGTAGTTGTGTAATGCCTCCTTAGTATTTGTGTAATACATCTGTAGGATTTGTGTAATACCTCCTTAGTATTTGTGTAATACATCTGTAGTATTTGTGTAATACCTCCTTAGTATTTGTGTAATACATCTGTAGTATTTGTGTAATGCTTCCTTAGTATTTGTGTAATACATCTGTAGTATTTGTGTAATACCTCCTTAGTATTTGTGTAATACATCTGTAGTATTTGTGTAATGCTTCCTTAATATTTGTGTTATACATCTTTAGTATTTGTGTAATACATCTGTAGTATTTTTGTAATGCTCCCTTAATATTTGTGTAATATAGCTGTAGCATATATGTAATTCTTAAGGCCCCTTTATTATCTGTGTTATACAGCTGTATTATGTGTGCTATACATCTGTAGTATTTGTATTATGCTTCCTTAGTATTTGTGTAATACATCTGTAGTATTTGTATTATGCTTCCTTACGTCTAGATTTAGAGTTTTGCGGCCAAAGGGGTGCGTTAGCTACGCATGCTTTTTTCTGGCCGCACCTTTTAAATACCGCTGGTATTTAGAGTTCACAGAAGGGCTGCGTTAGGCTCCAAAAAAGGAGCGTATAGCATATTTACCGCAACTGCAACTCTCAATACCAGCGGTGCTTACGGACGCGGCCATCTTAAAAAACGTGCTTGTGCACGATTCCCTCATAGGAAACAATGGGGCAGTTTGAGCTGAAAAAAAACCTAACACCTGCAAAAAAGCAGCGTTCAGCTCCTAACGCAGCCCCATTGTTTCCTATGGGGAAACACTTCCTATGTCTGCACCTAACACCCTAAAATGTACCCCGAGTCTAAACACCCCTAACCTTACACTTATTAACCTCTAATCTGCCGCCTCCGCTATCGCTGACCCCTGCATTTTATTATTAACCCCTAATCTGCCGCTCCGTACACCGCCGCAACCTACGTTATCCCTATGTACCCCTAATCTGCTGCCCCTAACACCGCCGACCCCTATATTATATTTATTAACCCCTAATCTGCCACCCACAACGTCGCCGCCAGCTACCTACAATAATTAACCCCTAATCTGCCGACCGCACCTCACCGCTACTATAATAAAGTTATTAACCCCTAATCCGCCTCACTCCCGCCTCAATAACCCTATAAGAAATAGTATTAACCCCTAATCTGCCCTCCCTAACATCGCCGACACCTAACTTCAATTATTAACCCCTAATCTGCCGACCGGATCTCGCCGCTACTCTAATAAATGTATTAACCCCTAAAGCTAAGTCTAACCCTAACACTAACACCCCCCTAAGTTAAATATAATTTAAATCTAACGAAATAAATTAACTCTTATTAAATAAATTATTCCTATTTAAAGCTAAATACTTACCTGTAAAATAAACCCTAATATAGCTACAATATAACGAATAATTATATTGTAGCTATTTTAGGATTAATATTTATTTTACAGGCAACTTTGTATTTATTTTAACCAGGTACAATAGCTATTAAATAGTTAAGAATTATTTAATAGCTAAAATAGTTAAAATAATTACAAAATTACCCGTAAAATAAATCCTAACGTAAGTTACAATTAAACCTAACACTACACTATCAATAAATTAATTAAATACAATACCTACAAATAACTACAATTAAATAAACTAACTAAAGTACAAAAAATAAAAAAGAACTAAGTTACAAAAAATAAAAAAATATTTACAAACATTAGAAAAATATTACAACAATTTTAAACTAATTACACCTACTCTAAGCCCCCTAATAAAATAACAAAGACCCCCAAAATAAAAAAATGCCCTACCCTATTCTAAATTAAAAAAGTTGAAAGCTCTTTTACCTTACCAGCCCTGAAAAGGGCCATTTGCGGGGCATGCCCCAAATAATTCAGCTCTTTTGCCTGTAAAAAAAAAACATACAATACCCCCCCCCCAACATTACAACCCACCACCCACATACCCCTAATCTAACCCAAACCCCCCTTAAATAAACCTAACACTAAGCCCCTGAAGATCTTCCTACCTTATCTTCACCATGCCAGGTTCACTGATCCGTCCTCCGAAGTCTTCATCCAAGCCCAAGCGGGGGCTGGCGATCCATAATCCGGCTGAAGTCTTCTATCAAGCGGCGGCTGAAGAGGTCCAGAAGAGGCTCCAAAGTCTTCATCCTATCCGGGAAGAAGAGGAGATCCGGACCGGCAACCATCTTGATCCAAGCGGCATCTTCTATCTTCATCCGATGACGAACGGCTCCATCTTGAAGACCTCCAACGCGGATCCATCCTCTTCTTCCGACGTCCAACTGAAGAATGAAGGTTCCTTTAAGGGACGTCATCCAAGATGGCGTCCCTCGAATTCCGATTGGCTGATAGGATTCTATCAGCCAATCGGAATTAAGGTAGGAAAATTCTGATTGGCTGATGGAATCAGCCAATCAGATTCAAGTTCAATCCGATTGGCTGATTGGATCAGCCAATCAGATTGAGCTCGCATTCTATTGGCTGTTCCGATCAGCCAATAGAATGCGAGCTCAATCTGATTGGCTGATCCAATCAGCCAATCGGATTGAACTTGAATCTGATTGGCTGATTCCATCAGCCAATCAGAATTTTCCTACCTTAATTCCGATTGGCTGATAGAATCCTATCAGCCAATCGGAATTCGAGGGACGCCATCTTGGATGACGTCCCTTAAAGGAACCTTCATTCTTCAGTTGGAAGTCGGAAGAAGAGGATGGATCCGCGTCGGAGGTCTTCAAGATGGAGCCGTTCGTCATCGGATGAAGATAGAAGATGCCGCTTGGATCAAGATGGTTGCCGGTCCGGATCTCCTCTTCTTCCCGGATAGGATGAAGACTTTGGAGCCTCTTCTGGACCTCTTCAGCCGCCGCTTGATAGAAGACTTCAGCCGGATTATGGATCGCCAGCCCCCGCTTGGGCTTGGATGAAGACTTCGGAGGACGGATCGGTGAACCTGGCATGGTGAAGATAAGGTAGGAAGATCTTCAGGGGCTTAGTGTTAGGTTTATTTAAGGGGGGTTTGGGTTAGATTAGGGGTATGTGGGTGGTGGGTTGTAATGTTGGGGGGGGGTATTGTATGTTTTTTTTTACAGGCAAAAGAGCTGAATTCTTTGGGGCATGCCCCGCAAATGGCCCTTTTCAGGGCTGGTAAGGTAAAAGAGCTTTCAACTTTTTTAATTTAGAATAGGGTAGGGCATTTTTTTATTTTGGGGGTCTTTGTTATTTTATTAGGGGGCTTAGAGTAGGTGTAATTAGTTTAAAATTGTTGTAATATTTTTCTAATGTTTGTAAATATTTTTTTATTTTTTGTAACTTAGTTCTTTTTTATTTTTTGTACTTTAGTTAGTTTATTTAATTGTAGTTATTTGTAGGTATTGTATTTAATTAATTTATTGATAGTGTAGTGTTAGGTTTAATTGTAACTTAGGTTAGGATTTATTTTACAGGTAATTTTGTAATTATTTTAACTAGGTAGCTATTAAATAGTAAATAACTATTTAATAGCTATTGTACCTGGTTAAAATAAATACAAAGTTGCCTGTAAAATAAATATTAATCCTAAACTAGCTACAATATAATTATAATTTATATTGTAGCCATATTAGGGTTTATTTTACAGGTAAGTATTTATCTTTAAATAGGAATAATTTATTTAATAAGAGTTAATTTATTTCGTTAGATTTAAATTATATTTAATTTAGGGGGGTGTTAGTGTTAGGGTTAGACTTAGCTTTAGGGGTTAATACATTTATTATAGTAGCGGTGTGGTCCGGTCGGCAGATTAGGGGTTAATAATTGTAGGTAGGTGGAGGCGACGTTGGGTGCGGCAGATTAGGGGTTAATAAATATAATATAGGGGTCGGCTGTGTTAGGGGCAGCAGATTAGGGGTACATAGGTATAATGTAGGTTGCGGCACCGACAATTATTAACCCCTAATCTCCCGCCCCCAACGTTGCTGCTACTATAATAGAATGCGAGGTCAATCCGATTGGCTGATTGGATCAGCCAATCGGATTGAACTTCAATCTTATTGGCTGACTGAATCAGCCAATAAGATTTTTCCTACCTTAATTCCGATTGGCTGATAGAATCCTATCAGCCAATCGGAATTTGAGGGATGCCATCTTGGATGATGTCATTTAAAGGAACCGTCATTCGTCGAGAAGTCGTCGGCCAGGATGGATGTTCCGCGTCGGAGGTCTTCAGGATGCTGCCGCTCGGCGCCGGATGGATGAACATAGAAGATTCCGCTTGGATGAAGACTTCAATCGGATGGAAGACCTCTTCTGCCCCGCTTGGATGAAGACTTTAACCGGATGGAAGACCTCTTCTGCCCCGCTTGGATGAAGAATTCGGCTCGGCTGAGTGAAGACGACTCAAGGTAGGGAGATCTTCAGGGGGTTAGTGTTAGGCTTTTTTAAGGGGGGTTTGGGTGGGTTTTAGAGTAGGGGTATGTGGGTGGTGGGTTGTAATGTTGGGGGGGTATTGTTTTTTTATTTACAGGTAAAAGAGCTGATTACTCTGGGGCAATCCTCCGCAAAAAGCCCTTTTAAGGGCTGTAAAAGAGTTGATTACTTTGTAATTTAGGATAGGGTAGGGCATTTTATTATTTTGGGGGCCTTTTTTATTTTATTAGGGGGCTTAGATTAGGTGTAATTAGTTTAAACTTCTTGTAATTTTTTTTTAATGTAATTTAGTGTTTGTTTTTTTTGGTATTATAGTTTAGTTTATTTAATTGTATTTTAGTTTAGATAATTGTAGTTAATTTATTTAATTAGTTTCATGATAGTGTAGTGTTAGGTGTATTTGTAACTTAGGTTAGGGTTTATTTTACAGGTAATTTTGTAATTATTTTAACTAGGTAGCTATTAAATAGTTATTAACTATTTAATAGCTATTGTACCTAGTTAAAATAAATACAAAGTTGCCTGTAAAATAAATATAAATCCTAAAATAGCTACAATGTAACTATTAGTTATATTGTAGCTATATTAGGGTTTATTTTATAGGTAAGTATTTAGTTTTAAATAGGATTAATTTATTTAATTATAGTAAATTTAGTTCATTTAATTTAAATTATATTTAAGTTAGGGGGTGTTAGGGTTAGGGTTAGACTTAGGTTTAGGGGTTAATAACTTTATTATAGTAGCAGCGACGTTGGGTGCGGGAGATTAGGGGTTAATAATTGTAGGTAGGTGGCGGCGATGTTAGGGGGGCAGATTAGGAGTTAATACAATTTATTATAGTGTTTGCAAAGCGGGAGTGCGGCGGCTTAGGGGTTAATACATTTATTATAGTGGCGGCGATGTCCGGACGGCAGATTAGGGGTTAATAAGTGTAGGTAGGTGGCGCCGACGTTGGGGGGGGGCAGATTAGGGGGTAATAAATATGATATAGGTGTCGGCGATGTTAGGGACAGCAGATTATGGGTTCATAGTTATAATGTAGGTTGCGGCGGTGTCCGGAGCGGAAGATTAGGGGTTAATAGTATAATGCTGGTGTCAGCGATAGCAGGGGCGGCAGATTAGGGGTTAATAAGTGTAAGGTTAGGGGTGTTTAGACTCGGGGTTCATGTTAGGGTGTTAGGTGTAGACTTAGAGAGTGCTTCCCCATAGGAAACAATGGGGCTGCGTTAGGAGCTGAACGCTGCTTTTTTGCAGGTGTTAGGTTTTTTTTCAGCCAGCTCAGCCCCATTGTTTCCTATGGGGATATCGTGCACGAGCACGTTTTTCCAGCTTACCGCTACCGTAAGCAACGCTGGTATTGAGGGTTGAAGTGGAGCTAAATTATGCTCAACGCTCCCTTTTCTGAGGCTAATGCAGCCATTCAGACAACTCGTAATACCAGCGTTGTCTTAAGGGTGCGCTGGAAAAAAAAGGCTTGTTAGCACCGTGGGTCTTTACCGACAAAACTCTAAATCTAGGCGATAGAGTTTATGCACAGAGCGTGTAGAGCCCTAAGTGCAAGAAGCAACATAAGGTTTAAGGCCTGGAGGTTAGAGAGGGTAGGGAAGGCAACAAATTTGCATTGTGATGGGAAGGTCTTACTTTGGTTATATGCAGGTTACAACGTCTTCCCAGACTCTTCTGTTCCAGCACACATCATGTTTCCCACCCTTCCTCCCTTGAGTTTGCATTGGCGGTATGAGAAAACTGATGGTTTCTATACTGTAACGGGGGTTCTGGTTAGTCGAACTTGTCTTGGTAAGATGTTTGTGTTACATGTTGTTATTGTCTGCTTTTTTATATAGAGATCAGGTGACATTTGCTAGTCAGTTTTTTCAGCTATGTTTAATCCCTTTCAAGTGCTTCAATATTTGGGTATCATGTCTCTTTAAAACTCTTTTGGATGATGTTTCATAATGGTTACATTGGAAGGTGTTTCAAAGCAAACTACTAGAAGGTGGAGAATTCATAATGTTTTGTAAGGGAGGAACATTTACAGAGAGGAAGAACAATTGTGAAGAAACTGTAAGAGAGTGTTTCTGTTTCCATGTTTTTATATATCAGGGCTGTATTTTGGTCAAGCCAACTAGATCTTTGCCTAGGGCAGCAGAATGTACGTAAGGCTTGGAGTGGTAATTTTATGGCATAATGCCTTTCCCCTCCCCATGTTCTCCAAATGTTTATTTATTCATTTTATTGTAAATCAATGATACCTGGTTTGTGGGTGTAACTAAATCTCATTGGTTCCCTGAGAAAAGACTGTGGCAGGTCCCCCTTTTTAACAGTTCCCTTTATGGCTGTTTACAGAAGCTAAACTGATGGCTGTACAGAAGCAAGGGGAGCTACATCTCTGTTACTTTGAGTCATCCTTTCCCCTTGGTTAGTGTGCACGAGGATATGCACTTTCCCAGCTTTCCTGTACAAACATGGTGGCAGATGTTTCTCTATAACAACACTGCAGTGGCGATCTTGGAAACCCTGTTACCATATTTGTATAGGCAAATTTAATCACATTTCTTGAAACTATGAGCCCTTTATTGCAGAATGAAACAGAGCAGGGGGCAGACTTGATGCAGGTGGAGAATGTGACACGCTAGACCCATCCTATATCAATGTCAGTACTGATTGCAGGACCCAATGGACCACCTAGAGGTGGAGGCCTGGTGTCATTTTAGATCTCTATGATCCCTGTAGTTTTGCCCTTGTCTCTGGTAGCCTAGTTCCCTGGTTGTGAGAACCAATATGAGGTAAATATAAGCTTGCTGTTGGGAGCTCAGATGATAGCAGATTTCCCAGTGCCTAGGGCAGCACAAGATTAAATAAATCTACAATATAACCTATCAACTGCAGTGTCTATGAGATACTCCTATAAATGTATGTATAATACTCCAGTAGTGTCTGTAGAATACTCATTTAGTGTTGAACACTATCCATGTATTGTCAGTAATAGCATAGAGTAGATTGTAATCTCCAATTTGAAGAATTGAGATAAATACATTCTAGTTCTCCCAGGAGGCCCTAGTGGGTTTTTCATCATTGATTTATGTCTTTGGGTTCCAGCCACTTTCCCATACAAGAAAATAGTATTAATAGCAGCAGATTTAGAGATTTGCTTGGCCAGCACGTGGACACTTCCTGTTGTTCAAATAGAGCCTGAACTCGGCAATATACAGCTGCTCCAACACGTATTATAAGTTCTGCAGAAAACATGGGCACGCGGCTGGCACATGTACAAACTGTGACACAGAGCCCCAATCATAGCACAACATTATGTTCTACAGGCAAACTCACAGGACTTTAAAAGCGTAATGTGCTACACATATACACAAATAACTTGTGCAATACATGGAACTTCATCAAACCATAGCATTAGAATGCACTGTACACATAGCAATCTGCTTTACACAGATGAATTTACTATTAAGCAGGATAAGGAATAAGCTGAATTAAAAATGTTGTAATTAAAATGGCAATGTCTAAATTGATGGTTTTAAAAAGGCTGAATTCATATATTGGCCCCAGCTAGATGTTTTGAGTCTCAGTCCTAAAACTAAACCTAGCTCCAACCATAACCCTTGTACTAGTCCAAAAAATAACTATAGGTCTTATTCAAGTGCATAACTGCAGGGGGCCCTGTTGGGGACTGAGCTCCACTTGCATCATATATGGATTTGCCTTTACAAATATGGTGCAGGTTTTACAAGATGGCTATCAGTATGGAAAAGTCTGCCACTATGGGCTAGATCAGTGTTTTTAAACCAGTGTGCCGTGGCCCACTAGTGTGCCGTGAGAGATCCTCAGGTGTGCCGCGGCAGATTGACAACAGTGCGGGGGTGTCCCTCTTTCAAATTTTGAAATATTGGGAGGTATGTGACAGACTCATCAGGCATCATTTACAACCATGACATTGACATTCATTCACAAACAATCATTATGATTGTTTGTGAATGAATGTCAATATGTCATGTATAGTTTGTAGGAGGCATGGCATGACAGCACAGTACAGTGTATATGTATATATATACTGTATATATATCCTGTATTAGGCTACAATGTGTGATTTTGTAAAATTTTGGGATGGTGGTGTGCCACAGGATTTTTTAATGTAAAAAAGTGTGCCACGGCAAAAAAAAGGTTGCAAATCACTGGGCTAGATTATGAGTGGCACGTTAACAGTTTTGCACAAGGTATATGGGGTATATCATGCCTCTTTGTGTGCATCAGAAGTAGCACACGTATTACAAGTTGAAAGTAAACGTGTTCGCTTGAGCGCAATTAAATTTAACGCGTGTGGAGATAACAGTTAACGTGCCACTCATAATCTAGCCCATATTCGCAGACTTTTCCATACTGATAGTCATAGATGTGTGTGTGTATGTATGAATATATATATATTTATTTACAGACATACAGTGCCCTCCACTAATATTGGCACCCTTGGTATATATGAGCAAAGAAGGCTGTGAAAATTTGTCTTTATTGTTTAACCTTTTGAACTTTTGTTTAAAAAACACACAAAAATATTCTGTTCTCATGGATACCAAAGCAATTGCAAACACAACACAGGTTTAATGAATGGCCATAGCAGGACCTTGATTTTGTGGTCAATAAACCATTTTTGTGTATATTTTGTATGTGTACATTTTGTATGTGTATGTTTTGGATCATTGTCCTGATGGAAGATCCAACCACGACCAATTTTAAGCTCTTTGGCAGAGGTAGTCAGGTGTTCATTTAATATCTGTTGATATCTGATATCCATGATGCTATGTATCCTAACAAAATGTCCAGTTCCTCTGGCAGAAAAAACAATCCCCAAAACATTAAAGACCCACCACCATATTTAACCGTGGACATGAGGTACTTTTCTATATGGCTACCTCTCTGTGTGCGCCAAACCCACCTCTAGTGTTTATTGCCAAAAAGCTCTATTTTTGTTTTCATCTGATCATAGAACCCGATGCAATTTGAAGTTCTGGTAGTGTCTGGCAAACTGAAGATGCCTTTGTTTTTGGAAGAGAGTAGAGTTTTTTTTTTTCTTGAAACTCTTCTAAATAACTTGTGGTTATGTAGGTGATGTTGGATTGTAGTTTTGGAGACTTTCTGACCCCAAGACACAACTAATTTCTGCAATTCTCCAGCTGTGATCCTTGGAGATATTTTGGCTACTCAAACCATCCTGTTCACAATTCATTGAGACAATATAGACGCACGTCCTCTTCCAGGTCTATTCATAAAATTTCCAGCTGGAATATATTAATTATTGCCCTGATGTTGGAAATGCTTTTACTATTTTCTTATAGCCACTTCCCATTTTGTGAAGCTCAACAACCTTTTGCTGCGCATCACAGCTCTATACCTTGGTCTTACCCATTGTTATGAATGACTAAGGGAATTTGACCTATGTGTTCACTCATATTTTTACCCCTGTGAAACAGAAAGTCATGGATAAACAATTTCCTGTTCCTAGTCACCCAGGTGTACTAAAAAAATGTAAAATATTAATTGGAATATACTTCAAATATATTTTTCTCATATGAATTCATAGGGGTGCAAATAATTGTGCCACACATATATTTAACAAATATTTATTTATGTTTTTGGATAAACCTGTGTTGCGTTTGCAATTGTTTGATATCCATGAGAGCAGAGTGTTTTTGTGTATTTTTTTTAACAAAAGGTTAAACAATAAAGACAATTTTTCACAGCCTTCTTTGCTCATATTTACCAAGGGTGCCAATATTAGAGGAGAGCACTGTATATACACATATAAACACACAAATACATATGTACACATATATTGACATATATAGTATATATACCAATTACTTCAATGCATTTCGCCCGGCTTTATCAATGATGTGGTACGATATCCTTGATAAAGCCCAGATTCCGGGCAAATCGCATTGAAGTAATTGGTTGAGGTGTCTGGTTCACCCCAAATCTTCTGAGAACAAGTACTTGTTGAAGCTGAATTATTCCATGAGCGGAACAGAGAGACGACAAAGACCGACAAAGAGAGACCAATCATAAAGCTGAATTTGGGTCACGTGACAAACACGGAACTTGTAACTCAAATCTGTACTCAGACGCTGAAAAGGAAGAACAGACACTAGAACTGGAGGGTTGTACGAGCCGTAAGGAATGGTGAGAAGAGTCCTTTTAGGAATAGGGCGATATTCCAGGTGGTGAGTCCGGTCGATGTCCGACCCGCAGGCTTGTTTGTCATAGTCGTCACAACAACGCTAAATGTTTGGCAAAAATACTGCTATACATAATTTGTTGCAATAACATAGCATTTGTATCTAACCAAGAGACTGTTACTATTGTTATAATACTCACAGAGACTTACATTATTTAAACTACACTCTTAGCGCTTCCACTACAGCACTTAAGTTAACAAAGAATTAACGGATTTTTCCATGTTTAAACTTTTTTCAAGGTGGTCATATGGAATTTTAATATATATATATATATATATATATATATATATATATATTTTAAGCTTTAAGGGAGACGTCAGTATAGATTGTCTTTTAAAATTGCTTATATTTTAGGCTATTAGCGAGATATCAGCGCTTGTTATTAAATTATATTTGATTCACTTATAGTTTTGTATATTTTATTTGTTATTCATGGTATCATATATTAATGGTTAAAGGTTAAACCTTTTTTCAATAGGTATACGGCTACAGACACAGAGATCGTTTATATGTATTGCCCTTTTGACCATATACAAAAAGTTTTTTCCCTCATCAATCATATGAAATAAGTTTATATGTACAATATACAGATAATGGTTCAACTAGGTTGAGAGAGTTTATATATTTTAGTTTACTTGATTTTATACATTTTATAGATTCTTGATTATACCTAAGTGCGTTCCATCACCCCAGGGGAAACTCCTTCCTTCACACTCAGTAACCAACGGTAGTGTTTGCTTTATATAATAGTTTAAATAGACAGAGAGATTCTATATTTGACTAAGGGGTCTATTTAACAAATGTCTGTCCGACATGATCCGATCAGCGGATCAAGTCCAACAGACATCGCTGAATGCGGAGAACAATACGCTCTCCGCATTCAGCATTGCACCAGCAGCTCTTGTGAACTGCTGGTGAAATGCCGCCCCCTTGGGTTCATTTCACGCAATCTCTGTCCGCCTCCTCAGAGCAGGCGGACAGGTTATGGAGCAGCGGTCTTTAGACCGCTGCTTCATAACTGGTGTTTGTGGCGAGCCTGAAGGCTCACTAGAAACACGGGCCCTCAAGTTCCATATGGAGCTTGATAAATGGGCCCCTAAGTGTTTAAGCTTTTTTGCGCCCTCTATACCTTTTTTTCACTATTTGTTTTTATTTAGGAACTTTTAGAGGAGGCTCCTACACTCCCCTAGTGCACCTTTATCTCCACTTCCACATTAGTAGTTAAAGTTAGGTCACACAAGCATGATTTGAAGTGTTCCCACACAGAAACCGTGTTTTGTTTCCGTGAGTGTGCTGTGAAGAAACACTTTAAATACGCCCCCCACCTGCAGAAAGTGCTGACAAGTGGCGATGTTGGCTATGCTTAGCTGATGTAGCATTCCCCATTATACTCTATAGGAGAAACATCACCGCTCACCGGCATTTTGAGGGTCCACCCCCTTTTTTAGAAAATATCGACAGATTGATCGACCGCGTCTGCAAGGCCAGAAAGGCAGTGTTAATGCTTTGAATATTGGGGCCTTAGCACGGTGGATCCCAGGGCCTGTTCTAAAGAACCTTCTCCTTTAATGTAGGCTCTAGGATCCATCGCTCTAAGCTTTGTATTAGCGTGGCCCAAGGCTCTGTGCAAAAGTGTTGGGATTTGTGCGGCTCCCCAGCATGCTATAGGTATTTAACCCTTAAACGTAATTTAAAGGAAACAAACAAATTAATATTGATGAATTTCATCAGTATTTTATGTTTTCTTTAAATAAAGTAGGTGCATTTGTTCGGATATTGATTTTGTGGAAACAAAACGCATATCCATGTTTTCATTATGAATTCCTATTAATAACAAATTGAATGCTCAAGCCTACCTATCATTGAGTCAAGAAGGAAAATACCAGGCAAGGCTCTGATTTATACACCCAAAGCAACTATAACATAGTCATCCACTTATCTCAAGTGTCCTAATAAGTTTCTCTACAGCTTGATTAGCCCCTTCTTCACTGAAGAGGTACGCTCTGCTTACCCACAACCACAGAACATAAATAACTCTGATGATGGTCTCTACACTGAGAATGTGAAAGTACTTTTGTTATTAATAACATTTTTTATATTTGTCTGCAGTTTAGATATCATTTTCATGTCTAATCTTTTGGTGCCTTGTCCATGAAGAATGTAAACTTTGTTACAGAGAGGCAAAACTTCTAAAGAATTTTTATTAAACAAACCAAAGGCTTTTTTTTCCAGAAGAAAGGGATTTTTTGCATTCTCAAAAAGTGTTTTTGCCATTATTATTATTTTTTACTTTAAAATGTCCAGAGCTACTCATAAAAGTAGAATCATAAAAGTAAATTAGATGACCCTTTTACAAGAAGACAAACCTGTGGTTCACATTTTGTGAAAACCAGTTATCAATGCAGAACTAGCAAATTACATTGTGACACACTATTTGAGGTCTGTTTTCCAGATCACATATGGATAAAGTCACATTGTGACATGCTATTTGAGATCTTTTTTTCCAGATCACATTATGTATCAGCAAATTCAAACTATGAAATATCTTCTTGTGTGATCTGAATCAAGTTTAGATTTATCATATCGAAAAACTTTGATCACATTTAAAGCAACATATTTTTAAGAAGGTAAAACCATCCAAAAATGATATTTTAGAGCTTCTATCCATGCCTATTTCCTGTCTAGACATGCCAACAGCCTTCCCAGACACACCCACATCCCGTCTGTGACACCCCTCCTCCTGGCATAGCACCGTCTCAAATCCCATCCCCCCCAGACCCACCCACAAAATGATGGTAGGCACACAAGCTTTTTAACTTCATTCTAGAATGCTGCCAGGAAAAGTTGGAAGGCATGAATATGAGCTTAAAGGGACAGTCAACCATAGAATTGTTATTGTTTTAGAAGGTAGATAATCCCTTTATTACTCATTCCCCAGTTTTGCATAACCAACACAGTTATATTAATGTACTTTTTACCTTTGTGATTACCTTGTATC